>NC_057799.1:116402147-116545912 GCF_018294505.1 Triticum aestivum
TCCGTTTCCTCCGTTTTGCGGTACGCCACACCCCTCCTGATCAACAGGACCCCCGTTTCCAACGTAGGAGGTCCGTTTCCTCCGTTTTGCGGTACGCCACACCCTTCCCGATCAACAGGACCCCGTTCTGACGTAGGAGGTCCGTTTCCTCTGTTGTGCGGTACGCCAGGTCTCGTTTCCATCGCCTGTTCCGTCCAAGCCCTCCCGATGAACACGACCACGCATTCCGTTCCAACCCAGCCGGTTGGCTCCCACGCGTTCCGTTGCCTCCCGATGAACATGACGCATTCCGTTGCCTCCCCATGAACACGACGCATTCCGTTGCCTCCTCATGAACACGACGACGACGCTGTTTCTCCGTTCCGACCTAGCCATGTCAACGAGCCCTCGCCGTACGTATGCGCAAGTAGGCGTTCGAGACCCCGCCCGTATGTACACATACGTGGCCGTATTTTCTTTCTTGCACCCTGGCCGCTGTACGTACGTGTACATGCTACGTGCGCGCCTCTACTACGACATGTGCGCGCCTCTACATCCACCAGTATATATGTACGTACACGTTCGCGACCAGAATGACAACGCTACGTACGCTTCGACCAGGTGGGTCCCGACTGTCAGGCACTTCCTTGGGTGCGAAGATGTAGCTGGTGGGTCCCAGCAGTCAGGGGGGCGAATCCTTTTGTTTTTTTTTGCCCGGACGCACTTCCTTGCATGCGAAGGTGTAGTTGGTGGGTCCCAGCAGTCAGGGGGAAACGTTTTTTTCGCGAAATACAGTGGCCGTCCGGTGGGTCCCCGCTGTCAGGTGGAGGAGTAATTATTTTGCGCGTAATCAGGAGGCACTTCCTTGCTGCGGCCGTGGACCCAGCTGTCAGCGTCTCCACGCACAGTACTCTTCCGATGGAAGTCGGTCGTTGACCACATTGACCACGCCGCGCCGAGAGCACCACGGCGGTGGACGACGACGAGGCCTAGGAAGGGGACGGCACGGAGGCAGGGAAGACTCAGCAGTTGTTTCCCACGCGGAGGGGAGTACGACTGTATGAGGGTTTACTGGTTCGTCTACCGTCGCCGGAGAATAACCTCAGGTGTGGGTGAGTAGAGGGATGGCTAGGCCAGCGATGGGAGTACGGTGGGGCGGTGAGGCCTTCGCGGCAGCACAGCTGGCCCCGGGGAGGAGGGAGCAGGCAGTCCTACCGGCGCTTGTTTGAGCGGCTGGAGCAGGAAGAGCAGAGATTGAAGAAGCACGACGGCCGTTGGATGGACATCCAACAGTCAGTGCTTGTGCGTCAACCTCTTTTTTTTAGGAAAGCCTCAAATCTATGGAAAACAGCATACAGCCCATCTGCCATTATTTCTAATAATTTACAACCCATTTGCTAATTATTAAGGGTTTTTTTGGAGCCCATATTCTTTTTGTTAGCATTACAGCCCATATTGTGGCCACGGTTAAAAAATTATACGAAATTTTGCATATTTCGATGTGGTCCGAACTGTTTTTAATCCCAAAATTTCGACTCATATTCAAACTGATTTTAGAAATAAATGTATATCAATATAAAATCCAACAAATTCTCCACGCATAAAAATTAATGTAATTTAAAATCTTGAGATGAAAAAAAGATATTTGAAACTAATTGTCGGTTTGATGTGTTTTAAAAATGTACATCCCATTTCTCATTACTGATGGGCCATTTCCTCGGCCAGCCGACTGAAAGCTCTCGTCGTCTTGAAAAATTTGCAGCCCAACAGGCCTGACAAAGCGACTTACTTGGCAAATCACAAAAAAACTAGGTTGTGGCCGTGGACCCAGCTGTCAGCCTCTCCACGTACAGTACTCTTCCGATGGAAGTCATTCCTTGACCACGTTGACCACGCCGCGCGGAGAGCACCACGACGGTGGACGACGGCGAGGCCTAGGAAGGGGACGACGCGGAGCCGAGGAAGACGCGGCAGTGGAAGCCCGCGCGGAGAGGAGTATGAGGGTTCACTGTTTCGGCTGCGGTATGAGGCTGTCGTCGCCGCAGGGCCTGGCCAGCGGTGGGAATAGTAGGGGGCGGTGAGGCCTCTGCGGCAGCACAGCCGGCCATGGGAGGTAGGAGCATGCGGCATGACCGGCGCTGCTTTGGGCGGCTGGAGCAAGAAGACCAGAGGTTGAAGAAGCACTACGGCCGTTGGATGGACATCGTACGGTCACTTGAGCTAGAATCGTTCATATTGACTAAGTTGACAAAGCCCTTCGTCCCCGTCAACTTAGTAGGCCCACAAGTCAGCCTCCCACCAAGGTGGGTCCCAACTAGCCGGGGGAGTATTCATTTTTTTGTGCGTAATAAGGAGGCACTTCCGGTGGGTCCGAGCTGACAGCGGGGGGAACTTTTTTTTGCGAAACACGGTGGCCCGTCCGGTGGGTCCCAGCAGTCAGGGGAAACAATCTTTTTCCCAAAATACTGGTGGCCCGTCCGGTGGGTCCCCGCTGTCTGGGGGAGGAATAATTATTTTGCGCGTAATAAGGAGGCACTTCCTTGCGGCCGTCGTGGACCCAGCAGTCAGCCTCTCCACGTACAGTACTCTTCCGATGGAAGTCAGTCGTTGACCACGTTGACCACGCCGCGCCGAGAGCACCAGGGCGATGGACGACGGCGAGGCCTAGGAAGGGGACGACGCGGCGCCGGGGAAGACGCAGCAGTGGAAGCCCGCGCGGAGAGGAGTACGAGGGTTCACTGGTTCGGCTGCAGTGTGAGGCTGCCGTCGCTGCAGAATAACAGGGGGTGCGGGTGAGTGGAGGGATGGCCTGGCCAGCGGTGGGAGTAGTATGGGGGCGGTGAGGCCTCCGCGGCAGCACAGCCAGCCACGGGAGGCAGGAGCAGGCGGCACGACCGGCGCTGCTTTGGGCGGCTGGACCAAGAAGACCAGAGGTTGAAGAAGCACTACGGCCGTTGGATGGACATCATACGGTCACTGAAGCTAGAATCATTTATATTGACTAAGTTGACAAAGCCCTTGGTATGCTCCAACTTAGTAGTACCACAGGTCAGCCTCCGAAACGGTGCGCCCCAGATGTCAGGGGGAGGAATCATTTTTTGGGCGGCCGAAGCTAAGAATATCCGAGATTGAAGAAGAAGCACGACATCCGTTGGGTAGACATCCAACGGCCACTGCTGCTAGAACCGTGTGTTGACTATAATAAGTTGACAAAGCCTTGCATACGCGTCAACTTATTTTTTTTAGGGGACGCGTCACTTAGTAGGCCCACAAATGTGTGGCAGAGAACTTATAGCCCATTTGCGTTTTGTAAGAATGTACAGCCCATTTTTGAATTCTAATGGAATTTACAACGGCCCATTTACAGTTTGTTAAAAGTACAGCCCATTTTCTAGCTCGGACAACGATTAATAATTTCAACCAACCGTTGAAGACAGAATTCACTAAAATTTCCCACATTTTGATGGGATCCGAAATATTTTTATCCCGAAATTTCTAGTCAGATTAAATATAAATTTGTATTACGTAAAAATCCAACGAAACATTGCGCGCGCAACAATGAAAATTTAAGATTTTCAAAATCCATAAATAATATTTTATAAACTAATTTCGTGTTTGGTGCATTTTTTATAGTTACTGCCCAGTTTTTATAATTACATCCCATTTATTATTTTTTAAAGCCCATTTTCCTGTTAAGCCTAATGCATCCCTCCTAGGAAAGATTTGCAGCCCAGCGGGGCGGAGAATAACAAGTTGACCTTGCTTGGGTATTCCTCAAAAAGACGTATAGCTGGGCTAGCCATTTTCATCTTGAAAAAATTAGTATCTGGGCTGGATATCTGGCCTGGGCTAGACGGGCCACAGCCCGCCCAGTTAATACCCTGCTCTCCTCTGAACAACAACGAAATCATCGCCAAGAAAAACTCTGCAGTGCTCACGCCTCAAAAACACAAATACTGCTCGAGCTGCTTGGTCCCAGCTGTCGGCCGCACCTTGTGCAATTCTCTCGTTTATATTGACTACATAGGTTGACAATGGTGTGGGGCCGTGATGTCAGGAAACCAGGAGAAAGCAAAAAAAATAGTTGTACATAATAAGGAGGCACTTGCGTACGTACGGCTATGGCCCTAGTGGGTCCCTAGTGTCATCCAGTCAAAATAAAGTCATCTCCTGAATCCTCATGTTCGTTGACGATGTTAACAATGCTCGGCGCCACGGTGAGCGCAACAACTCGAAGGACAATGGAGAGGGCCTCGCGGGCCCTACGGATGGTCTGATACAGCGCCCGCTGCTCATTCAGGAAGCCAGGATCATCGGACACCTATGAGCACCTTCGAGAAACTGAGACGACATGAAACGGTAAGGCCGCGCTTGGGAGCTCTGGTTTATATCAAACATGTATTAACATACAAGTGTAATTTACTCGTCATCGGAAACAACGCGTAAAATACAGGCGTAATGAAATCGAGGGTCCGAGGTCTGTAAGTAAAACCGGCGGGTTACGCATGTAATTTGATAGACCAGTGTATATTTTACAAGCACTGCTATATGGACGACATTACCAGACGATACATGCACGACGTGCGTATCATGCCATCCATGGGCAAGGCTGAAACAGCAGCTAACGGCTGGATTAGCAATCGTCCGAGTGTCGTTCAGCGTTTTTATCGTGTGTGAAGTACTTCTGATATTTTACTAGTTGAAATCGACCAACCAAGCGCCTTCGCCCGAGACCATCTGCTTTAATTTACAAGCGTCAATTTTACAAGCGGTTTTGGTTGGAAAACGACGATCCAATCACGGCCTAATATCATGAGTTGGTCCGAAGATCATATTGTTTCACGTCTAACCTACCCGACTTGTCGTATAGGCTATGAATGAAACATCAGACGATGAACTTCTTAAGCACGGAAACAACAGAAGAGGATGATCTTCTTAACAAGCAAATCACTGGCATTAGAACGACATGCAAAACAATGCGAAGCATTATTCTCAGGAGGCACGGTGAACAGCTCGTGATGCCGCATGCCACAACATTCCAAGCTCAACTTTGCAATCAAACACAAGGCCTGGCATTACATAGACAATATTCAGAACAAACTCTTAACACAAGAATATCTCAGCAAAGTAACTATTTACTTCTAAACTGAACACAGGAATAGGAAAAAACACTCGACGCTGCTCACAGCAAGGGCGTCCCACTCAAAAATATCAAATGCATGTCTTCTGGCTAACATCAATGAGCAAATTTCGACAAGGTTTTCCAATTCCAATATATTAAACTAACGTCTTCTTGCTAACATCAATGATTAAACTTTGACAAGCTTTTCCCATTCAAAATATGTAATGCCTATGATCGTGGAGTCCTGTCGTAGCTTCTTGTACTTGTTTGGGCACTTTTTGCCCAGGGCACTCCACGTGTTGTTAAATTGCCAATGGTCTCTGCACACTAGTCATGTCACCGGTGTCTAATAATACTCTGTAAAGCTTCTCGGTCATTCCTTCTGTAATGTAGCGCAAACAGTGACTGCTTCTTTCTGCAAAGTGGAATGACCAACTGGACCCAGTAATGCAGCAGTTTGCCTTGGACACATTGGCTCCTTTTGTGCAGTTCAACTAAAATCGAAGTCGGAATAAAACCGAGCTTTAATTTTGATATCCCTGTAAGAAACAATAGGTATAAGGGAAACAATTACTGAGAAATAACGGCTGATGACTTGTACTCCCAGAAGAAAAGCATCTACTGATCTACTTTATCTTAATGGGAAACAAAGCAGGAGAGTAGCAATTCTCCATCAGTGTGATTCATTCATATTGACTGAGACATTATCTTAACAATGCCTTGTTTCAACATGTATAAAGAACGACAAAGCAGAAAAGTACCATTCCTAAAACAATGCAACTGATTCATTTTAATAGAGACATTATCTTAACAATACCTTGGTTAAACATGTAGAAAGAACTACAAAGCAGGATAGTACCATTCCTAACAAGTGTTGCAGTTTTGAACTAAGATTCAGTAGTTAATTAATTCTGAGAGTGGCATTGCTTAATTTTACCAGCGGCATTAGATTAAAGAAAAGCATAAACAGTTCCAGGGGAGAGTGGGCGCAACAACAGTATGTGCTTCCATCTACTTATAAAGGGGGTGATGCAGAGTTTGTTGTAACAAAGCAACAAGCATCATGTCTGGGTTGGTCCCATTTTTGTTCACTACTTAATGGGAAAAGACAGCAATACAATAGCTTCAATTCAACATTTATTTAAAACAATACAAATACAAGTAGCACAACATCTCAAAGCACACTGCACAATCATGTGGATGAAGGCCTGTACTGACCTTTCATGAGACCGACAAAGGTAAAATACGAATCTCGATCTCCTTTTGTGCAGTTCCACCAAAATTAAGCAAAGTCACCGGTGTGACATTCAAGTTGAACTGCAAAAAACACTCTTAAAACATAAGGGTTTCGAGTAGCAAAGAAAAATGTCGCAATAGCAACAAGTTGAATCAATAGCCCTGTTTTAACAGAGGCAAAAAAGGAAACAATTACTTGCCAATAAAGGAGGATGAAACAAACGGTGACAGAAAGAAGCATCCAACTTATCTTGGATGGAAAACAAAGTAGGACAGTAGCATTTCTAAAATGGTTGCATTGATTCATATTAACAGAGACATTCTCTTGAAACAACATTCGTTAAAAATGTAATTTACTTTTAACAGTGGCATTGCTTCAATTTTTCGGCAGCATTCTTAGATTAACAACAGCAAAATAGCTGTATGGGACATGCCAGCACCATGTGCGTCCACACGTATAAATGGGTGATGCAGAGTATGTATCCAAGCAGCATATATGCGCTGGTCCCATATTTGTTCTCTTTGAACCTTCTTCCTATGTGAGGGCACCAAATCTAGTCCTGCACAAACTACCCGACCCCCCAGTTTCTTTCCCTTTTCAACAAAGAGATCGGTTCCTTGCAGATGTGTGTACTGGGTTACCCCCTTTTTCCCTTTTCGACCTACAAAGCGCTGGATAGCCAGTCTATACTACTTTCCGCCCCTCCTTTCCTCATTGAACCACGTCCTAGATTCTTGCTCTAGCCCACCGCACCCTTCTTTCCTCTTTGAACCAAGACCTAGATTCGACTACAGATCGAAAAAGATCCACATGCAGCTAGAGCAACGACGGTTTCAAAGAAACTTATACCTTAGGGTCGTCGGGATATGGCAAGGCGTGCGGCGGGAGGCCGGATCTGCCCACACTACGTACGGCAGCGAGGAAGAAGGGGTCGGTGGCCCTCCCGCACAGGCGCTGGGTGAAAGAGAACAGCACAGCCGGCAGTGGATTGCCTCCCTCGCCGAAGGCGATAGAGTGAACGCTGCACCTCCTCCCCTTCCCGGTGCGACGGGATACGGACGCCTCCTTCACCAGCTGTGAGGGGGGAGAGAGAGACAAGAAGCCAACGCAGTCTTGTTTAGATCTGGTGAAGATAGGGTGAGAGACTGTGAATATAGCACACCCTAGCAAATGAACGCTGAGCCTCCAACGTGTAACATATATGTAGTGCGGCGAGCGTGTGTAGAGTGCAAACCCTAGCGAACAAGCGCTGAGGCTCCCGCTTATATATATACTACTGTAGTACGGACTGAGCTCCGGTGCCTTCACTGCACCTGCTTTTGGCTGTATGACAGGTGAGCCAGCCACATTTTGGGCCCACCTGTCATAAATCCAAAGGTAGGTGCACTAAGTCAATGAAGCTGCGTCCATATAGTACTCTCGTGTATACGACTAATATATAGTGGAGTGGTTTTCTTATTCTCTCCATAACAATCGTTTTAAATTGTGTAAGTACGAAACAAAACTCTTTATTTAATGTACAGTGAAGAAAACTAGTACTACTTCCGATGAACTAATGATCCACGCCCACGCGTCCTGGTCGCACTTCCTGTCCTTCACGTGTGGTACACTACCCTCCCTTAAGTGAACAACCACACATGCACCAAATTATCGGAAACGTGTGAGAGTGTGTACAAATAAAGAATTTTAATTCAATTATCGGAAAGGTTTGAGAGTATTACAAAGTTTGACTTCAGTCAAATCTAATGCGGAGTAAATAAAAATGGAGGGCTACTACGTCCATCCGGGTTTTTAGTCCACATCATTTTTTAAATCAAAGTTAATACCTGGACAAATAAAATTACAGGGGAGCTGGAGACAAAGTTGTGAGAAGGCTTAGAAATCAATACAAAACTTATGCTCTTAGTACCAACGTCGATCCTTCTTCGAGGAAACATTTGGTTCATAGCCAATTCTGTGATAAAATTGCACCAACATGAAAGACGACTGCGTCTCCAACGCAACCAAGGTGAACTGACGAAGGATATCATCTTTGTGCGTAACAAGCAAAGAGCACTGATGGAAGACAGGTTATTTTTCATTGAAAATCGATCAGCTTCACCAGCCGACGCAACCATGAGGCGCAACCATGAGCATCTATAGGTCATCGTGGTGATGCATCATCCATTTGGCATCAAGTTTGGGTGAGGCACCTATGAAGTTCGACAAATCCTCACTGTGGTCTGTTTCTTCTCAGTAATCAAGCTCGAGGAAGGAAGAACCACGTGGCAGAGGACAGTGAGGCGGAACAACAATGGCCATCCAATTTTGTGCAGTTCCACTAAAATTGAGGAAGACATGCCCGGGTATGGAGACACGCATCGCTGTTTCCAAAAATATAAAAAAGGGTTAGCAACGACATCTCAATTGTCAATAAGAATTAATGAAAAGTACACCAACAAACAGAAGCATCATAATTATCTTGATGGGAACTAAACCAGGATACCCGAGAAAAAAAATCATTTCTTCATTTAACCAGTGATAGTACTACCACCATATGGACAATGACCGCACAACCACCATGTACTTTTTGTCGAAACAACATGTATACCTCCACCGAGGCATAAATCAGGACAACTTTTCGAGTGGCATTTCCTCTATAATAGTACTAGTAGGTGATGTTGGACCAGCCGATGAACCCTAGCTACTATGCATGGGGAGCTGGGGAGTAGTCGCATAGAAGAAAACCCGCACACAGCGACCTGGGGAGCTTTCTCCGTCGCCGACGGCGACAACGTCAACGCTGCACCTCCTCACCTCCCGCAGCGGACGGGATTCGGCCAGATCTGTGACCAACGGTGAGGAGAGAGATAGAGTGGACACTGTCATCTTGTTTTGATATGGAGAGGGTGAGAGAGCGAGACGCGAGAAACTCTATCAAACAAGAGGCTATAATGGAGTAAAGAAATCTCTCCATAGCAGTGGTTTTAAATAGAATACGCGTGTTCCCGGAAAAAAGAAACGAAAACTGGCGGACAATTTTTCTAACGTACCAAGAAAGAAAACTCGATCAAAAACACGCCCCCGCTTCCAGGTCGCGAGAGTCGTCGCGCACACACACATAGACATACACATGCATATCCGTGTTTACGTAAAATTCCATTTCCATCTCCATCTCCAACCATATTTGTCCAACTGGCACATTATTTATGTTGTTAATTATATACGCAGCAATATTAACGTACATCATCTCTTGTTTGCGCACGTCCGGACCGCTGCCACGGCCGGTCCTGATCAACCCGAACCGTCTTCATCACCCGCGCGTGCTTCCCGCCCGAAACGGTCAGTGCCGCATTCATGCCCGGCCAGACCGGACGCGACCTCTCACTGGCGCCGGCATTGAAGCGGCGCGCCGGCCGAGAGAGCGTCGCCCGCGCCGCTTCCGGGTGCACGCGGCTGCTCCGCGTTCAAAGGTCGCAATAGCCGGCTACAACATGCATGTAAAAAGTTCTTGGGAGTTCGTGTTACACCTAGCTGTCCTCCCCCAACTCGTCAATCTCTTCCAGTAGTGCTAGTACTCCATGGCGCGATCCATCGACAAGCAGGCGGGAAAGTTATCGTATACTCGGTTTGCGGTGAGTGGCATGCCTGGAGGAGGGTGAGACACGGACACGACAGACGTGATTTAAACGTTGGTTTTGCTCGATGGCGCGATCCAACGAAAGGAAACGTTGGTTTCTCTCCATTTCCATTTTTTCTCCGGAAAAACGGAAACTTTCCACTCAATTTCATTCCTATTCCAAGGTTGCCCCGTTACAACATTCCATCAAATACAAAGGAAAACTAACACGCATGCTGATGCACCTCAATGATTCACAGATCATAGCCAATATTTACTTCACAACTAAAGAAAAAAGTTGTGAGAGCGTGTACGAAAGAAAAACTACTGATGGGTCACTACAACTTAAACCCTAAACCCTAAACATGATTTAATTTCCTGGCCAGGTAGAACCTGTCGAAGGAAAGACGGCTGGCACCCTCGGATCATATGATGCTTTTGTGCAGTTCCACTAAAATCGACCTGAGCATCCCTGATGGCAAAGATATTGAAGAAGTGTGATTAGAATAATAGTACTGGCACTAGTTCATGAGACATAAACTCATCACAAGTAGAAGCCGGTAGAAGTAGAGAAAGATCGACATGGAGATGGAGCTACGGCAGTGGAGCAAGCCGGCTCCAAAAGGAAGATGGACTACCCGGGACGTCGGGCTGTAGATAGAAGGGCGGTTGGGACGCGACATTGGCCCATACCGCGGTGACCCCCGATTGGGACGCACCGACTGTGGGTTTTCTCCCTCGCCGATGTCGACCACGTCTACGCAGAACATTGTTCCCTTCCCCCAGCTGCGGGATCAAGCCCGTCGTTCTATACTTGTGAAGAGAGCAACCTAAGCAAGCAGGCTTGTAGCTTAGGCTCCTGCTAGTGTATATATAGTGGTTTTCTTTTTCTCTCCATATCAACCATTTTATCTTGCGTACGTGTCATTCAAGAGTGAAATGATGGTTGCTTCTTCCGACTAACTTACTGTGTGATTTGACTGCTCCTTAGTGGCCCCTACACGTACTCCCCCTACGTGTATGCAACAGTCACACGTACACATGGACGCAAAAACGCGCGCGACTTCCTAATGCATGCATGTCCGAGCACACGACGGAACACACACGGTCACGCTCAAGTGCTCAACCTACACGTGCATGCACACACATACTCAGTCAGGGAGAGCTAGTGACCGTATAAACACTGGAAAAAATATATATTGAGCGCAATGAGCGTATTATGAAGTCCACTCACCGCATTTTTACAAATATACAGTGACAGACAGTGTATTTACCTCGTTTGAAATTAAGAAAATATTAACCGGAGAGGAGGCAGTATGGACTAGCATTACTTTGCTGCGTCCCGTCAACTTGCCGAACGAGGAGAAGGTTGCAGGACGGGAGAAGCTTGCGCGCGGTGGCTCGCAGGACAAGGAGAAACTTTTGACTAATGCAAGCTCTCCCTCGCTCAGGCGGTCGACGTGCAACAGTTAATTCGGTGTCAGATTGTCAGAAGCATACACTATACTACTAGTGCTATTATTGTTCGACTTCTCGAATAGGCGAACAACCAAGCGCAAAGTAAACAGGTCAGCAAACTTGCGGCGCATCTTCGTGCGAACCGTGCTTGCTGCACTTTGAATGTGGCCGAGAGCTGGCTTGATGAAACACCTCACTTCCTACTTCTTTTTTTGCGGAGTGCCTCGCTTCCAAGTGACCAGTGTCTTGGCTGATCGTCCTAAGAATGCTTATATATGAATAAAGCTCTCTCATTTACCCGCAAAAAAGATTAAGCCATATTAACCGGAAAGGAGGGAGTATGGACTAGCACTACTTTTTGGTGTGTCCCGTCAACTCGCAGAACGAGGAGAAGCTTGCAGGACAAGGTGAAGCTCGCTTACGCCTTTTGACTAATGCAACCTACCCTCGGTGGACATGCATCAGTCCATTCGGTGTCAGATTGTCACAAGCATACACTGTAGTACCCAACATGCGGAGTACCATCATTGTTCGACTTCACGAAGAGGCGAAGAGCCAAGCGAGTAGTACGAGTAGTACTACTACTAGAACCGCATGGTGGAGCGTCTGTACTCTTATTTTTTTATCTCTGATAAAGTACACGTTTACTCCGGAGAAGGGCGGAAAACGGCAGCCCAACATGTAATGAATGATATCGATCAACCAACCATGCTCGAATATATCTTGGCCTCCGTGCGAGCCCGTCTGTGTGTTCTCGCTCCTCGTCTCTCTCAAGGAACGACGGGTTGGCTCTTTGCCGTCAATTGAGATCGGTTTGCTCACACTCCTGTCCCACATGTCAGTGATATGCCAAGAGGAGGTGCGTTGACCGACTAGCCATATGCGTACTTGGTTTTGCACCTTCATACTACTCCTCCCTCCGTCACAGTTTACAGGGCGCGCTTCATTATGATGCATTTCTCTCAATGCATTTCCACCACCAGAGAGACTTTAGACGCGTTTGGTTTAATGCTCAATTAATTAGGGCGTGGTAGCCGCAATCAAGTCCACAATTTTCTCTCCATGTACTATACTACTACGGAGTGGAGTAAGTGCATGCATGTGTGTACCCGGGGTGGAAGCACTGCATGCATGTGTGTACGCATTATTCTCTCTAGTAATAGACGCCGTGCTATAACTACCAATGCTATTTTTCAGGCCGATCGCTAGTCGCCTTGGTCCCACATATTTTTTTTCCTTTTTTCTGAAGCGTGTTGTATAAACAGTGACGGATGGAGTAGTATGAGCGGATTCAAAGAAGAGCGTATTGATGGTTGCTTCTTCAGAGCAACTTACAGTGGGAAAGGTGGGGCTTATGATTTGACTGCTCATTACTCACTATTAATGCGGCGCAACGACCGGGCTGAGTCTCCCATGCGGTTGTGCACTACCCCCTCGGTTCTTAAATATACTCCGGAGTATTTGTCTTTCTAGAGATTTCAACGAGTGACTACTCAAATATTTGTCTTTTTAGAGATTTCAAATGGACTGGCACATACGGATGTATATAGACATATTTTAGAGTGTAGATTCACTCATTTTGCTCCGTATGTAGTCACTTGTTGAAATCTCTAGAAAGACGAATAGAATATTTAGGAACGGAGGGAGTACACATACGAAGCAAAATGAGTGAATCTACACTCTAAAATATGCCCGTTTGAAATTTGTAAAAAGACAAATATTTAGGAACGAAGGAGTATAATTTTGTGCATGGCACATGGACCCGGATGATGAAGAGGCTTCTGGCAATGCTATCAAGCTTCCATCATTTGTTTACATAATTGACGTACTATACAAATAATTTTCCAGCGACATGAAATTGTACAATGGTGTGAGCTTTCATCTTTTGTTTCGCGTGTCTTGCCATCGATGCTCTTTCGGAAACAATAAAAAACTAACTTCCTTGCTAATGCATGTCAAGTATTAGCATATCAGAGCTAATAATTACATCACAACTGAAGACAGAGTTGTGAGAAGGTGTTAAATTAAAATTGATCTATGTTTTCATTCGCAGCAACGTCCCCCCAGCTCTGTCTAAATCAACAAGGCATGTTGGGAAAAAAGTAGCTGTCTGGAGCATGCAACATTTCGATCATTTTGTGCAGTTCCACTAAAATAGAGCTGAGCGTCCCTGTTCCAAAGATATTAAGTGTGATTACGATAATAGAGGACTACTGATGAAACAATAAACACACAAATAGAAGCCGGTCACCTTTGCAGTCTCTCTTAAGACTAACTAGTTGGAGAAGATTAGGCTCGGAGTTGGATGAGGAGGATAGAGCAAAACCAATCTCCCTTTGTGCAGTCGCACTGACATGTAGAGACGTTGCGCGTGTGACATTTTAGTACAACTGCACAAAACACTCTTAAGAAAAAAGTGATTTGTGCAGTTCACCAAAAGGTCGCAATAGCAACAAGTAGAAAGAAAACAATTACTGGCCAATAACAGTTGATGACACATGCGACGACAAAAAAGAAGCATATTCCTTGTCCTACGGGAAGATAACAACACGGTTGTGTTTGTCTAAAACGGTGTGAGGACGAGAATGCAATATGGAAAGTACGCCAGACAAGCTACGTTTTGGGCAAAGAACTATGGAAGATCCACATGCAGCGACGTGGGAAGACGGGCAGTGGAGCAAGGCCGGAGGGGATACCTGGAGGTCGTCGGGATGTAACTAGGTGAGCGGCGGCGGGCGGAACCTGCGAGCAGGTGGCGTAGGCCCTGCCGCGCCGGAGCTTGGTCAGAGAGAACGGCGTGTACCGCAGATCGGGACGTGCTGCCTCGGCGCCGTCAAACGGAGAAACGATGCACTTCCTCCCTTTCCCCCGGCGGACAGGATGCGGCCGGATCAGTGACCAACGGTGAGAGATAGAGAGGCCACCGCACTCCCTTTCCCCCAGCGGACGGGATGCGGCCGGATCAGTTGACCAACGGTGAGAGAGAGAGAGGCCACCGCAGCCTTGTGTGAGATACTCTGAAGAGCGACAAACCAGGCAGGCAGGCTCCATTGTATATAGTGAGCGGACTACCTTTTTCTCCATAAAAATCGTTTTATATTCTGTGTACGTGCCATTGAGCGCTATAACTTTATTTAAAAATAACGCGGCAACGCGTCAAGTCGAACTTTGTTTCGTGCACGCGTGGTACACGACCTCCCTAGGTAAACAACCGCTATAGGCGTTCAAATTAGCACGTGGGCTGCCATTTCATAAGGAAATGAGCTCCACTGTGTACCCGCGCAGGTGTGGCTGGGCACGAAGCGTGAGTACGTGCACGGTGCACCTATTCTCTTCTTGTGTACGTACACCACCTACGTGGGGTTGTGTGAGAGAGATACAAACCTAGAGAGATATAGTGTGTGGGTTCTTGAGAGTTTTTTTTGGGGGGTCAATCAAAAAATGTAACATATGCAATGTGTGTGAAATAGAGTCCTGGATATAACATATATATAGAGGGGGTGATCCACGAGAAAAGAGTGGAGGTATCATCGGCTTGAGGTGTCCATAGAATCGAAGAGAGGGATGATGTGTGTGTGTGCGCGCGCGCGATCGATAAAGAGTGCCATCGAATTTGTGTGTGCCCACATCAAAGATATAGAGTGGCTGGCCTACTGGAACGTGAGATGGGACATGTGCAGTTTGTCTCTGTGGCATGGATACCTACCTGCAGCGCTCGACTATCGGTGTGTGGTGGGGGAAGAGGGAGGCCCAATTAACTTTAGAGGTACAATGGCTGGTATATGTGTGGAGGAGGAGAGAGGCCTACCTCATGTATTAAGGAGATCGATCTGCCTCATGTATTAAGGGAGATCGATCGGCATCCATGCATATGTGCAGGAGAGGAATAAGGTTGGGAGAGAGACAGAGCTAGAGTGTTGGAGGGGGTGGTAGTGGAGTTGCTTCTAACAAATGGTGGGATAGGCTTGCTAGACAAACGGAGGGCACGCCCGCAATATCAATAAGAGAGGAGATGGCTGCTTGTTGTCTATGCACGTGCGTGTGAGAGACGGGTCAGGAGGCATGCACGAATGATGAGGGGGGACGATGTAGCTGTGGTAAGCAGACGTAACTACATAGGAAGATCAATCGCCCTTTGTTAGAGAAAGGAGAGACATAACTTGTGAGGTACGTCAATCGATGGGGGGTAGTTAAAGTCGATCTAGGTATATGTTGGGAGATCGATCGGTATACATGCATGTGTGTGTTAGAAGCAAATGAGGCACGAGGAGAAGGATAGAGAGAGAGGGATGCATGTAGGAGGTGGTACGAGAGGCATACTATATCGAGGGGAGGAGTGTGCGAGTATGAGAACGATGAAAAGAGTGGTGGGAGTGAGGCATGGACGGTGACAAGAGAAGAGGGGAAGCTTGTGTTTGTGCTAGGCACACCTAGCTAGAGAGGCATATCGATCAATGTGTGCCGTAAAGAAGGAGCTGGGGGGCCTACACACACCGTGGGTGAACGACCTAAAATGAAAAGACGAATTTGCGCGATGGAGCTAGAGAATGCTGAGGGAGGGTGAGAGGGATGCGGGCGTGTGCATGCACAAGAGAAAGTTAGCGCTAGCTACAAAGATAAGAGAGTTGTTTTGGTGTAAAAGACAAATAGAGATCATATATACTTCATTATAAAAAGTGAATTTGGATATTTGAAGAATTTATCATAGTGTTTCAAACCGACGCATGTGTGAATATATATAACGGTGATACACATGGTGTGGTTATGAACATGTTATACTACATTTAATATATTTTATCTCTACTCTTATAAAAAACGGAGTTGTTGATGATGGTGTGCCTGCCATCCTGCATTATAGGTCGTCCGATTTATATCTGGCGGATAGCAAGGAAACTATGATGGTTGAAGTTGGCAACAATCATGATTGTAGATTCTTATTGAAATAGAGAAACGAATTCAAATTTAGTTCGAATTGCAGCGGTAGTATAGACATTTGGAATGCACTAAAATGTTGGTATGAGTAGGTGACATGCATTATACAGCAAGCGAAAAAATTTAATCGGACATAACATGGATTCATACTCCCTCCTTCCATCTATATAGGGCGTAATGAGATTTTTAAGACCGCCTTTGACTATTGACAAGATTAATAGTACATGACATGCACAATGTGAAAATTATATCATTGAAAGAACCTTTCACAGACGAATTTAATGGTGTGCTTTGTGTAAGTTGCATATCATATATCATTGCTCTAATATTTGGTCAAAGTTAGCATCGAAAAACGCATTAGGCCCTATATAGATGGAAGGAGGGAGTAGCTTTGAATAGCATTTGTATACTAAAACGGGGCAAGACTCTCTCTTTGTGTGGTGTGAATAGTTTTATTTTTTTCGTTTTCTTTTTGGTTGAGGGAAGTGCGAATTGATTTGGTACGTACAAGTACAATATTACTACACGTTAGGCTTGTCCCTAAAATTCAACCCGCGTCTTGTTATATCCCAAAAATTCAGATATCGTGCTCCCAAAACTGGCGCCTTCACAACCCGCGCCTTGCTATCCCGAAATTACAACACGCGCGAAAACTCCCTCCAGCTGCCAAATCCTGACACGCGAAATCCCCCTTCTAACCCTGAGCTGAAAGGGCCGCTAGTTCAAATCGGTGCGGGGTACTTTTGTAACACACCCTACATTTTGGACAAGCGCGTCCCTAAGTCATGCTTCACCCCCTCCCATCGCCCCCTTTTCGCCATTCGAAATCCCAGGGCCGCCATAACCTCTCCGCTCCAGCCGCGAAACCCCACCCTCCTCCGTCCACCACGTCACCGCTGCCCAGCCGGAGCCTCTTCCCCGACGACGTCGTCCACCGCAACAGCTCTGTAGGGGGACGCAGCAGAAAACAAAAATTTTCCGACCTACGCACCAGCCCAGGACCACTATGGAGACTGCATACATGGTTTGATCTTTTTCGTTACCGACTCGTAGCGCAGCGGGAAGTAGAGTCGATGACGATCGGCGGTGCAGATCCCCGCAGCTAGGATTTACAACCTCCCAACCGCGAGGATGTATACCCTCATCTGCTCCTCAGACAGCCCTCCGGGAGGCGGTCGAACAGCCCCCCGGACGGTGTCGCGGACAGCCCTTCGGGAGGACCTTCGAAACTCGAACGGTCACTCGGACAGCCCTTCGGGAGGACCTTCGAAACTCGGACGGTCACACGGACAGCCCTTCAGGAGGCACTCACGAACTAAGACCAAAACTACGATCTCTCTACAGAGTTGCACACATACGATGTCAGCTATCCGGCAGGGCTTCGCCGTCCAGAACTAGTTCCTGCCGGAACCCAGACAGCCTTTCGGCTCTACGAAACTATTTCGCTGGGAGGGAGAGAAGAAGCCAGATCATTGCAATGGCATGTATGTGAGAAGGGATGATCCTTTAGGCAGCCCCCTCCACCCCTATTTATAGGCCAAGCCCAAGGGTGGCTTCTCCAAGAAGCCAAGGGGGGAAATACCAAAAAGGCCCTCAAGGTGGCTTCTCCAAGAAGCCAAGCAAAAAGCACTTTCACTATTCATGACGACATTTTTCAGCGTCCATTCGAATTGAAAATATTTATGTGGGCTCAGAACATTTCCAGTACCCACTAAAATAATTTTCAACGCGTTCCGAAACAATTTCGGTTTAGTGATTTTCATCTGCGAAAAGCAAACAAGAATGCGTTTTCACTATTCATGAAGACAATTTTTCGCGTCCACTAAATCCGAAAATATTTCTGTGGGTCTTAGAATAATTCCAGTACCCACTAAAATGATTTTGGATTCGTTCTGAAACAATTTCAGATTAGTGAATTTCATCTGCGAAAAACATCTGAAGTGGCTCCGGCAGCTCCGGAACATTTCCGGTTTTTATCTCAGAAAATTCCAAAAAGCTTCCAGAATGATTCTGGCATCCTCCAAGAATTATCAGGCATGTGCCGAAACCAATTTGACTTAATGGTGTATCCCGAAACAACTTTTCGGTATCATCGAAACTTATCCGATGACCTCTCTCTGCGGTACGATTCCGCTGTCCGAAACTTTTCGGTGTCCGAAACTTTTTCGGTGATTTTCTCTCAGACTCCCTGTCTAGTATTCAGCAGATAGATGACCCTTAAGCGTGTGACCCTATAGGTTCGGTGAAGTATTAGACATGACCCGGAACCCCTTCCGATCAATGATCAACATCGGAGCCGTGGACACCCATATTGACCCCTATACCCATAGTGAACCTCTAGTTGCCGTGTGCTATTCCTGTTGCTTCGCGATATGTTACAAATACCCGAGGTGAGACATGTTGGCATTCCCGTGGATCAACAACTTGTCCACTATGCTAGTTACCTCGTTACCGGTATTGTTCTCTTTTCTCGTTATCGTGTTCCGGCATCCCCGTGATCAAATCACAAAGTGTCTGGCCAGACGATGATGGATACCGTAACACCGAGAGGGCCCAGAGATATCTCTCCATCGTCGGAGGAGCAAATCCCAATCTTGAGCTATCAAGTTACTTGACACACTTTTCCATGAACCCGTAAGCCGCCGTAATAGCCACCCATTTACGGATGACGTTTAACAAACCCCAAAGTTCATGAAGCAAGCATGAAGAAACTCGATACTCTCATGGTCTAAGGAATCATGCAAACGTTAACCATCTCTGTGTTATGTACCAATAAACTTGTGACGAATGAATCTCATAGCATAACATCAATCCGGGTCGATTCAACAGAAATGTTCTCTTAACATTGTGCCCTCAAGGTTGCTGACATAGACATGCCCATGATCAGGAAAACATAACCATCATGCAACACTTGAGCTAGTCTTAGAGGCCAGACTAGGAATACATTTTACCGTTTATTATTCCACACGTGCATATGAGTCTTCCTCCGAGCCTCGTGGTTATTGCAGACTCGAGAACCATAGCAGTTATAGCATGGAACATAAACATAATTATGAACTCGGAGATAAATAATATCATTTATTATTGCCTTTAGGGCATATCTCCTACAAGCTCGACGTCCCTTGTCCACCTCCCCGGACGAGGATCCGTCGTCCATCTCGCCGTCCCGCCGGTTTAGCCGCCCCGTCCTCCACCTCCAAGGAGCTGCTCCGACGATCGCCTCGTCTATCGCGGCTGCTCCATCCCCACAGCGCCGCCTTAACCTGCTCCACCGGAACCGCAGCATCCTCACCGACTCCTCGGACGAAGCCGAGGCCTACTCGGCGCCACCAAAGAGGTTGTACACTCATCGCATCGCACCTTCTCCTTAACTCGACCTCCCGGCGCCGACGGTGCTCCATCCCGCACCCCCATGGAGCGGCTACCTTGAAGCCGGTGCCGCGGGCGACATCTCCACGGCGGCTCTCCCCCAGTCCGAGGCCCCTTCGGCGGCGGTGTCCATACCAGCCGGATCTGCTGCTGCTCCGGCTCTCGCTCTATCGCTCGCTTGCCCAGCTGTTGCTACTGCTCTCCCCCTCGCCTGTGTTGCTGCTCTGCTCCGATTAAGCCACACTTCAGTCGACTGAATCGGCTTTTGGGTCAGTCGATTTTCAGGGGTTGGGGGGCTCGCCGGAGTTAAGGAAGAACCACCCACAGCGGGGACGGGGGCTCGCCGGAGAGGTACCCCACTATCTATCTTAGGGTTCAGGGTGGGGGCGGGGGGCCTAGAGGGCTGGCCGGGGCGGCGGTGGCGACTTGTTTCGGGGCGGCGAGGTGGCGCTGGGGCCGGCGGTTCGGCCGGTGGTGGCTGGCGGCTCAGGGGGGTGCAGGTTGAAGATGAACTGCAGGCCCTCCCTAAACTACATGTCAAGTGCCTCTCTGCTACCATTGCGTTCAGTTTCGACAGTAGCATTCAGATTCCACAGTAAATTTCAGTTTCGACAGTTAAGTTCAGAGTCAACAGTTTTTACCTCATCTGTTGTAGTCAGGTGGTTTTTGGTGATGTTAATTTTACATCCATTTTACATCACCTATTGGAGACGCTATTAGAATCCCACTTGAGATTGACGATGTCTGTCTTGTGCTGCTTCAGCCTTGACGTCTTACGGCTCACCGGAGCTGCTCCAACGACAGAACGATCCATCACAACAGAGTAGTGCCCTGGACGCCGTCTACAGATTCCTCAGATCTCCCTCCACACCTCCGACAGCCACCTCTGCCTCAACTGCTTCAGTGACCAACCCAATGATGCTGAGGTCGACACGGCTACGGGAAGGAGGTTGTACACTTGTTGCATCACTTATTACTATACATTCACGTCGATCCATTAGGGCTATTTTGGTTCAACGGAAAAACGTCGATCCACTAGTTGTTACCATCACTCTAAATTTCTGCATGCTCTCCTTACATAATCTCACCATATTTTTTTCGTATGCATGTCAGATATTGTACACAGTCATGCTGAACATGTAGAGAAAAAGAGAAGAGTTTTGCGCGGCAATACAATGTCATGCAGACATCGCTCCATGGTGGGTTCAATGGCAAACCCTCCCCACCCCTCTCCAGATTGTAATCCAGAGGAAGATATCTGTTCTGAGGCGGATTCAGACGCCGCTGACCACTCCTATTTACCCCCCAAGGTGTTTGCTCTACCTTGGCATGATGATGTTAGTCATATCATGCATATGTTGCCTTGCAGTGCCTACTTTTGACATCATATATGTCATCTGCTTAGTTTAGACATGTTGTGTAATGCCACCTGTTTAGTTTCTATATCATATATGGGAATTATGCAGTCTCATGTCTTTTACCCAGCCATAATATATGTGAAATGTGCAATGCCATCCTGTTTAACCAGGCATCATATATTTGAATGATATCTTGCCCATCCTTTTCTTCATTACATTTCGATTTGTCGACAATGTTTGTACATTAAACTACTCTTCCTGTGAATCAGCCATTTGGGTGGGAGATGGAAAAATCTAGAGTGAAAACAAGGCCTTCAGAGCAGACAGTGCTACCTGTCGAAGCAGATCTCTTGTTGGGTCCCGATAGCTCCTCAGAGATGGATTCAGAGACAGATGACCAGTCCTATTCCCCCACTGAGGTGTATGCTCTAACTTGGCATGGTTATACTACTCATATCATGCATACGGTGTCTTGCATTGCATAGTTTAGACATCATATACACAATATTCAACACCATGTTCTTAGTTCAGACATCATATCGAATGCCCTCTGTTTAGCATATAAATCACATATGTGAATTAAATGATGCGATCCTGATTACTTAGATAACATGTAGGTGAATTATGTCATGCGATCCTGTTTAGTTATTCATCATATCTTTGAATTATGTTATGCTATGCTATCCAGTTTAGATAGACGTCATATATGTGAAATTATGTCATGCTATCCGTTTTAGTTAAACAATATACATGTCAACTATTTCATGCCCTCTTTTTCCACACTATCTATTGCATCTGTCTCTCATACAATGTCTGTACATTCAACTATGTTTCATGTTTGTCAGCCATTTAAATTGGAGCGGGTGATGCCAGTATCTAGCGGACTAAAAACACGGTCTTCAAATAAAACAGTGCTACCTCTTGGTGGAGATAGCACCCCGGTTGTACATGCACAAGAACCAGCCCTACCACACATAACCCAAACTCTCGCAGATTGTACCCCTACTGCGATGGACAGAGAACCAGCTTCACCCAATCTAACCCCAACCCTAGCCGATAGTAACCCAGTTCCTGTTGACACAGCACCATCTCCACCATAGAGCTCCCAAACAAGAGCAGTTAGTAAGGCAGCTCCAGTGCCCAAAGGGCCAGTACTATCACGGCGAACCCCAACTCCACCAGCTAGTACGCCTATTCCTGTGGAGGAAGCACAACCAGCTAGTCGTAGTTTAGCATCTATCGCATTTGATGTTGTTAAATTGTATGTGTGTATCTTCCCATCTTGGAAATATTATACTGAAGATGAAGGAAAATGCCAGTTGCAGGTGTTTGTCCAGGAGTTATGTGTAAGTAATGTTATTCATGGCAATTACTTTGCTTCGTCCCATACATCCTACCTCCATGATGGTCATAATACAGCAAATTTTCCCATTTTTCTCTATAGAGAAGGACCGATTTGGAAACTCAAGATGAGGTAACCTGTGCTAATACCTCTGCTATCTTCAAGAATGCTTGGTGGCAGTATCAGAATTACCTGAAGAAAACGTACTTCACCGGCAAAGAAACTCATCAAATTCCCTTACGTTCTCCTGAGACACATTTACTGGACGATGACTGGGAACGCCTTGTTCTGTACTGGTCCCGAACCAAGAATGTGGTAAGGTCTATGAGCTCATTTTCTATTTTTTAGTATTATATTCTTGCGTCTTACTGTACTCTGTTCATGTAGAACAAGTGCCTAAACCTGAAGAACAACTGTTCTAATTTAAGATTCCATTGCTATCATAGTTCAAAAAAGCGCTAGGCGTTAATTGTGCGTTTTGCCACCGCCTTGCGCTTTACTAACCAAAGCGCATGCTTATGCGCAGTTATGCACAGATTATGCGTAGTTATGCGCAATGCATTTTGCCAACGCCTAGAGCCTAGGCGCGCTTAAGCGCTCGCTTAGGCGCGCCTTTTTTAACTATGATTGCTTTGCTCTTTTATCACTGTATTTACTCATACAAACTTATTTTTAAATTGAAGGATCCAATCGAAACTCCAATGGCACAGCAGGTATGTTCACGCATGTTTCTTTAACAGGTTTGCTCTTATCAATAGCTCTGTTGATTTCAATTTCAATTGTGTATATAGTTGACTTTCATATCATACACATTACTAGCATCACAACAGAGCCAATAGTGTTGTTGTACATGTAGACCTGTGGTACCCATATGAAATCTTGTTGTGCTGTGTAGTTTCCCACGCTTTGTATTCTTTCACTGCTGCTTTGTCTTGAACTGATATGATTTGAACCGTGTCTCTATTTTGATTTGGCAAGACAATGCAGTGACCATAGGACATAGATATATGTTTGTTTGATGCTTTTATTATGTACTAGTACTTGGCAATAGAAGAGTTGGTAGTTTAATCCTGTCCACCTTACTAATGAACTGGTTCACCGAAATGAGTTTCATATACTAGTACATGCTAAACTTGTTATGTGTCTGCTTGTTTCTTCTTTTAGAATGCTGGCAGAATATTGGGGAAGAGTGCCTTATTAAGCAATGGTAAAGGAAGTAATGCAGATAAGGTTCAGGATAGTGACACATCCTTGTTGGTCTCCAACAAAGCTGATAAAACAGCTAAGGAAGACTATCTTGAAGACAGCGAGACAACCCCAAAGTCCTGTCTTGGTTTAGTGTTCGAGTTACTGGCCACTACCGCTTGCACAAGCTATTCAAACTCACTGTCTGAATCAGTACTATTTCTTGAGTCTCAACTACAAGCTGAAAGACATCAATCAGCTGTGCTGCGACAAGAAGCGGAAGGACTGCGGAAGTCCCTGGAGCATTCAGATGCACACTTTCTGGTGCAACAGCAAGCGTTGGAGGATTTTAGCGCCAAACAGGACAAAGCTAATCAGCTTGCTAAGCTTATTTCCAGCATGGTGGATACCCAGGATAACGTTTCTTGAGCTCTTGTGAAGTTGTTTCAGTTATGCTCTTGTTTTGTTGCCGCGTTTATTTGCACTGGTGGCCAATTTTGACGGCGAGTGTATGTAATGTGCTGCTTTGTTCCCTATATTTGCACTGGTGGCGAACTTTGATGCCCAGTGGATGTAATATGTGTAATAGCGGTAATAGGCTAGCGTTAATTGCTTGCTTATTTATTTCCTTATTGTCTTGTTTAGTTGTTTGCTTGTAGTCACTGCAGTTCTTTTTCTGTTTTTTTCTAGTGGCCACAATAGCCTATTTTTGGTAACTAGGCCAAAATAATCGTGGCAACACACGGACTGTTGTAACCATGGGCCTCCTGCAGGCCGTATGATCCATGGGCCTTCGTCCGGCCGTAGGATCCATCGGCCTTCTATATGGGCCTTAGGGTCCATGGGCCTTCTACGGGCCGTACGATCCATGGGCCTTCTACGGGCCGTACTATCCATGGGCCTCATACGGGCCGTAGGATCCATGGGCCTTCTACGGGGCGTATCATCATTTCGCCAATCATGGGTCGTACTATTCGTGGACCATAACGGGCCGTTAATAGGCCGTATTTGATAACTCTATGAAAACAGCCCAATGGGTTTTTTTACATGAAAACGGCCCAACGTATTAACGGTCCGCAAACGGGCCGACTGTAACGACGGGCTGAATTTGGCCCACAAGCAGAAAATGACAGTAACGGGCTGTATGTAACCGAATGCTGCAAATGAGCCCAAGAATCAATGGGCCCTGAGAAGGCCGAAAGATAACTTGGGCTGGAAACGGCCCAATGGAATACCGGGCCGTTAATGGGTATAAAGTGATACACTGTTCATTACGGGCCAGTTTCACCACGGGCCGTTAATGGGCCAAGAGTTACAAAGGTCCTCATATGGGCCGAAAGAAGTCATGGGCCACACATGGGCCGGAATTTAAAACGGGCTGAATCATATTGGACGGCCCAGATGACGCTACTGGGCCTAATTCGGATAGGGCGTAACGGGCCCTAGGTTAGCGGGCTGTAAATGGGCTATATGCGAACAGGCCGTTAACAGGCTTTCCGTGGGCCGGCCCGCCACCTTTTGACCAAGTCAAACGGGCCGGCCTTTTCACAGGAATGGGCCTCTGTTGGGCCGTGCCACGTGTCGCCGTATCATAGGCGCCTTCGGTCCAATGAGCGGATGACATCTGTCCCAACGGTGAGCCGACACGTGTTTCCTCCAGCCAATGATGATTTTACACGTGGAAAATCCCCATTGGTCGGGGCTGTTAACGGGTTATCGGATCCAAAACCCGACCCGATAGCTTAACGGCGTTCCGTTACGGTGGATGCCACGTGTCGGTCACCCTTGACGAAAGCACTTCTGTGACGCGCGATTTATCGTCATGGAAGTGGACACTTCCGTGATGATAATTTTGGTAATGTCATGGAACACTTCTACGACAGCACAGGTATGACTATCTTGATTCTGTCATAAATTTGTCATGGATGTACATGCATGACAAAAAACGCGACCTACTGTGACAAACACGTATCATCACGGAAGTGTATTTTTTTTGTAGTGATAGCCTCTCCGATGATGTGTGAGTAGTTTACCTTAGACCTTCGGGTCCATAGTTATTAGCTAGATGGCTTCTTCTCTCTTTTTGGATCTCAATACAATGTTCTCCCCCTCTCTCGTGGAGATCTATTCGATGTAATCTTCTTTTGCGGTGTGTTTGTTGATACCGATGAATTATGGGTTTATGATCAAGTTTATCTATGAACAATATTTGAATCTTCTCTAAATTCTTTTATGTATGATTGGTTATCTTTGCAAGTCTCTTCGAATTATCAGTTTGGTTTGGCCTACTAGATTGGTTTTTCTTGCAATGGGAGAAGTGCTTAGCTTTGGGTTCAATCTTGCGGTGTCCTTTCCCAGTGACAGTAGGGGCAGCAAAGCACGCATTGTATTGTTGCCATCGAGGATAACAAGATGGGTTTTTTATCATATTGCATGAATTTATCCCTCTACATCATGTCATCTTGCTTAAGGCGTTACTCTGTTCTTATGAACTTAATACTCTAGATGCATGCTGGATAGCGGTCGATGTGTGGAGTAATAGTAGTAGATGCAGGCAGGAGTCGGTCTACTTGTCTCGGATGTGATGCCTATATACATGATCATACCTAGATATTCTCATAACTATGCTCAATTCTGTCAATTGCTCAACAGTAATTTGTTCACCCACCGTAAATACTTATGCTCTTGAGAGAAGCCACTAGTGAAACCTATGGCCCCCGGGTCTATTTTCCATCATATTAATCTTTCAATACTTAGTTATTTTCATTGCTTTCTATTTTACTTTGCATCTTTATCATAAAAATACCAAAAATATTATCCTATCATATCTATCAGATCTCACTCTCGTAAGTGACCGTGTAGGGATTGACAACCCCTTATCGCGTTGGTTGCGAGGATTTATTTGTTTTGTGTAGGTGCGAGGGACTCGCGCGTAGCCTCCTACTGGATTGATACCTTGGTTCTCAAAAACTGATGGAAATACTTACGCTACTTTGCTGCATCACCCTTTCCTCTTCAAGGGAAAACCAACGCAGTGCTCAAGAGGTAGCATGGATGTTCCGCGCACACCCAACAGGGATGCCACGCGCACTACACTACGCCGGGGACTGCGCCGCCGCCGTGGTGTAGCCTCCCAGCTGGAGCTGTCCTCTGATGACGGCGGAGTGGCTGAGCGACGACGACGGACTGGTGCCATTGGCGATTGTAGGAGAAGCAGACGACATAAGCTACAGGGAGGGAGGGGAAAATGCGACGCAGGACTTGCCGGTTGTGAGGGTTTTTATAGCAGGCCGGCAAGCATTGGGATTTTGGGGGATTTCACCGAGTCGGGTGGGAAGCTTGCGCGGGAACCTGCGAGGTTGCGTGGGAACGGGCTCACCGACGATTCATTGGCGCCGCCATTTGGCCAAAAGAACGCCCCCGCGTGCTGCGCAGGCTTGCGTTGTAAGCTATCTGCGGCAGCGGGGTGACAAGACGTGCGAGAGGAGGACGAGAGGACACGTACACATACAGTTAATAAAAAAACTTTTGCGATTTAATTACCTTCTATACCGCCGTCCTAGTTTATAAGTAGGATTTAACTAATAAAATACGAATGCATTAACTGAGTATGACATGTGAACATCACAAACGATTTAGATAGCTTAACCCGTGTGTGTTGAGTTTGAACGTCAAAAATTTTGGTTCGAATTTCCCTGGTTATAGTGGTCATCCACGTCATTGCATAATTTTGGTTCGAATTTCCCTCGTAAGTCATGGGCGTACTATACACCGACAGTGCTCCAAGATATTTTGTGTCGCATCTCACACGGTTGGTGATAATAAATTGTGTGAGATCTACTTGATTTATCGTCTTGATCATTTGAATTACGTAATGGAGTCACAGCTACAAAGGATGGTGTTTGAATTGTTAGAACTTTTATCTGCAGTGAACATGCAACTATGGGTGTGTTGTCAAAAAAATTGGAATTATTCAGGGTTCGTTTGTACATTTTTATACATTAACTGGGTTTTCCAGGCATTTTATGCGCATAATTCAAATTTGAACTACATGCACATGCTCTAGTGCATCTAAACTTACTGAAAAATCAAATATGTGTCCTTTGTTGCATGCTTAGGTCCCATGCAAGAAATGGGAATGAATTTCAAACACCTTGCCACCGTCACTCGGCCGCAAACATTGAGATACCTGGTTTTTAAATTCTAGTAAATCCAAAACTCGTCTGAAATTCATGAAACTTGGCATGCTATCATGTAGCGGCATCAACATGCCGAGGTAAAAATTTGTCCCATTTGGGGCAGGTTTGGGTATAAGCTTCTCACAAACCAGAGCTTCTCACAACAAGCATGATGGTTTTGGTAGGGAACGTGCCACCTTTGGGGACGAAACGATATCCGTTGCCTCTTATTGCTTTCGAAATTTTTCGAGTGTCAACATAGAACCACAAGAGTGTTGTGTTCAATTTTGGAATTTTTCGGGGTTCATTTGGACATTTTTATGCATTAACTGAGTTTTCAATGCATTTATGTGCATATTCAAATTTGAACTACATGCACATGCTTCAGTGCATATAAATTGGTTGAAAAATCAAATTTGTGTCCTTGGGTGCATGCTTAGGTCCCATGCAAGAAATGGGAATGAATTTCAAACACCAGGGCACCGTTGATTGCCGGCAAAACATTGAGATGCCTGGTTTTTAAATTCTAGTAAATCCAAAACTCGTCTGAAATTGATGAAACTTGGCTTGATATCCTGGAGCGGCATCAACATGTCGTGGTACAAATTTTGTCCCATTTGGGGCAGGTTTGGATATATGCTTCTCACAAACCGGAGCTTCTCACAACAAGCATGATAGTTTTCGATAGGGAACGTCCCACCTATGGGGACGAAACGATATCCATTGCCTCTTATTGCTTTCAATTTTTTTTCTCGTGTCAACATAGACCAACAGGAGTGTTGTGTGAATTTTTGTGATTTTTCGGGGTTCTTTTGGACATTTTTATGCATTAACTGAGTTTTTAATGCATTTATGTGCATAATTCAAATTTGAACTACATGCACATGCTCCACTGCATATAAATTGGTTGAAAATTAAAATTTGTGTCCTTGGGTGCATGCTTAGGTCCCATGCAAGAAATGGGAATGAATTTCGACCAACAGGGCACCGTTGATTGCTGGCAAAACATTGAGATGCCTGGTTTTTAAATTCTAGTAAATCCAAAACTCATCTGAAATTCATGAAACTTAGCATGCTATCATGGAGCGGCATCAACATGCCGTGGTACAAATTTTGTCCAATTTGGGGCAGGTTTGGGTTGCTTCTCACAAACCGGAGCTTCTCACAACAAGCATGATGGTTTTCGGTAGGGACCGTCCCACCTTTGGGGACGAAACGATATCCATTGCCTCTTATTGCTTTCAATTTTTTTCTCGTGTCAACATAGAACAACAGGAGTGTTGTGTGAATTTTTGTGATTGTTCGGGGTTCGTTTGGACATTTTTATGCATTAACTGAGTTTTCAATGCATTTATGTGCATAATTCAAATTTGAACTACATGCAGATGCTCCAGTGCATATAAATTGGTTGAAAAATCAAATCTGTGTCCTTGGGTGCATGCTTAGGTCCAATGCAAGAAATGGGAATGAATTTCGAACACCAGGGCACCGTTGATTGCCGGCAAAACATTGAGATGCCTGGTTTTTAAATTCTAGTAAATCCAAAACTCATCTGAAATTCATGAAACTTGGCATGCTATCATGGAGTGGCATCAACATGCCGTGGTACAAATTTTGTCCCATTTGGGGCAGGTTTGGGAATATGCTTCTCACAAACCGGAGCTTCTCACAACAAGCATGATGGTTTTTGGTAGGGAACGCCCACCTTTGGGGACGAAACGATATCCATTGCCTCTTATTGCTTTCAATTTTTTTTCTCGTGTCAACATAGAACAACAGGAGTGTTGTGTGTGTGTTTTTGTGATTTTTCGGGGTTCGTTTGGACATTTTTATGCATTAAATGAGTTTTCAATGCATTTATGTGCATAATTCAAATTTGAACTACATGCACATGCTCTAGTGCATATAAATTGGTTGAAAAATCAAACATGTGTCCTTGGGTGCATGCTTAGGTCCCATGCAAGAAATGGGCATGAATTTCAAACACCAGGGCACCGTTGATTGCCGGCAAAACAATGAGATGCCTGGTTTTTAAATTCTAGTAAATCCAAAATTCTGTTAACCATTCACTTGATGCCACGTGTCTTGGTTTTAATGGCTATAGGAGGTGCCGTGTGGACAGTTGCTTGACCTTGACTGAACGGGAGGCGTTGGTAACCCACAAGTATAGGGGATCGCAACAGTTTTCGAGCGTAGAGTATTCAACCCAAATTTATTGATTCGACACAAGGGGAGCCAAAGAATATTCTCAAGTATTAGCAGTTGAGTTGTCAATTCAACCACACCTGGATAACTTAGTATCTGCAGCAAAGTATTTAGTAGCAAAGTAATATGGAAGTAACGGTAACGGTAGCAAAAGTAATATTTTTGGGTTTTGTAGTGATTGTAACAGTGGCAACGGAAAAGTAAATAAGCGAAGAACAATATGTGAAAAGATCGCAGGCATTGGATCGATGATGGAGAATTATGCCGGATGCGGTTCATCATGTAACAGTCATAACATAGGGTGACACAGAACTAGCTCCAATTCATCAATGTAATGTAGGCATGTATTCCGAATATAGTCATACGTGCTTATGGAAAAGAACTTGCATGACATCTTTTGTCCTACCCTCCCGTGGCAGCGGGGTCCTAGCGGAAACTAAGGGATATTAAGGCCTCCTTTTAATAGAGTACTGGACCAAAGCATTAACACATAGTGAATACATGAACTCCTCAAACTACGGTCATCACCGGGAGTGGTCCCGATTATTGTCACTTCAGGGTTGCCGGATCATAACACATAGTAGGTGACTATAGACTTGCAAGATAGGATCAAGAACTCACATATATTCATGAAAACATAATATGTTCAGATCTGAAATCATGCCACTCGGGCCCTAGTGACAAGCATTAAGCATAGCAGAGTCATAGCAACATCAATCTCAGAACATAGTGGATACTAGGGATCAAGCCCTAACAAAACTAACTCGATTACATGATAAATCTCATCCAACCCATCACCGTCCAGCAAGCCTACGATGGAATTACTCACGCACGGCGGTGAGCATCATGAAATTGGTGATGGAGGATGGTTGATGATGACGACGGCGACGAATTCCCCTCTCCGGAGCCCCGAACGGACTCCAGATCAGCCCTCCCGAGAGGTTTTAGGGCTTGGCGGCGGCTCCGTATCGTAAAACGCAATGAATCCTTTTCTCTGATTTTTTTCTCCCCGAACACGAATATATGGAGTTGGAGTTGAGGTTGGTGGAGCGTCAGGGAGCCCACGAGGCAGGGGGCGCGCCCAGGGGGGCAGGCGCGCCCCCCACCCTCATGGACAGGTGGTGGGCCCCCTGACGTGGATTCTTCTTCCAGGATTTTTAATATTTTCCAAAAATAAGTTCCGTGGAGTTTTCAGGTCATTCCGAGAACTTCTGTTTCTGCACATAAATAACACCATGGCAATTCTGCTGAAAACAGCGTCAGTCCGGTTAGTTCCATTCAAATCATGCAAGTTAGAGTCCAAAACAAGGGCCAAAGTGTTTCGAAAAGTAGATACGACGGAGACGTGTCAACTCCCCCAAGCTTAAACCTTTGCTTGTCCTCAAGCAATTCAGTTGATAAACTGAAAGTGATAAAGAAAAACTTTTACAAACTCTGTTTGCTCTTGTTGTTGTAAATATGTAAATCCAGCATTCAAGTTTTCAGCAAAGATTATAACTAACCACACTCACAATAACACTTAGGTCTCATGTTTACTCATGTCAATGGCATAATCAACTAGCGAGCAATAATAATAAATCTCGGATGACAACACTTTCTCAAAACAATCATAATATGATATAACAAGATGGTATCTCGCTAGCCCTTTCTGAGACCGCAAAACATAAATGCAGAGCACCTTTAAAGATCAAGGACTGACTAGACATTGTAATTCATGGTAAAAGAGATCCAATCATAGTCATACCCAATATAAATTAATAATAATGGATGCAAATGACAGCAGTGCTCTCTAGCTGGTGCTTTTGAATAAGAGGGTGATGACTCAACATAAAAGTAAATAGATAGGCCGTTAGCAGAGGGAAGCAGGGATATGTAGAGGTGCCAGAGCTCGGTTTTAAAGCAGAGATAAATAATATTTTGAGCGGCATACTTTCATTGTGAACATAACAACCAAGAGATGGCGATATCTTCCATGCTACACACATTATAGGCGGTTCCCAAACAGAATGGTAAAGTTTATACTCCCCCTCCACCAACAAGCATCAATCCATGGCTTGCTCGAAACAACGAGTGCCTCCAACTAGCAACAGTCCCAGGGGGAGTTTTGTTTGCAATTATTTTGATTTGATTTGCATAAAGCATGGAACTGGGCATCCCGGTGACCAGCCATTTTCTCATGAGTGAGGAGCGGAGTCCACTCCTCTTGAGAATAACCCGCCTAGCATGGAAGATACGGACAACCCTAGTTGATACATGAGCTATTCGAGCATACAAAACAGAATTTCATTTGAAGGTTTAGAGTTTGGCACATACAAATTTACTTGGAACGGCAGGTAGATACCGCATATAGGAAGGTATAGTGGACTCATATGGAATAACTTTGGGGTTTAAGGGATTGGATGCACAAGCAGTATTCCCGCTTAGTACAAGTGAAGGCTAGCAAAAGACTGGGAAGCGACCAACTAGAGAGCGACAACAGTCATTAACATGCATTAAAATTAATAAACATTGAGTGCAAGCATGAGTAGGATATAATCCACCATGAACATAAATATCGTGAAGGCTACGTTGATTTGTTTCAACTAGATGCGTGAACATGTGCCAAGTCAAGTCACTTAAATCATTCAAAGGAGGATACCACCCCACTATACCACATCACAACCATTTTAATAGCATGTTGGCACGTAAGGTAAACCATTATAACTCATAGCTAATCAAGCATGGCACAAGCAACTAAAATCTCTAATTGTCATTGCAAACATGTTTATTCATACTAGGCTGAATTAGGAACGATGAACTAATCATATTTACAAAAACAAGAGAGGTCGAGTTCATACCAGCTTTTCTCATCTCAGTCAGTCCATCATATATCGTCATAATTGGCTTTCACTTGCATGACCGAACGATGTGAATAATAATAAGAGTGCACGTGCATCGGACTAAGCTGGAATCTGCGAGCATTCAATAAACAAGAGAAGACAAGGCAATATGGGCTCTTGGTTAAATCAACAATAATGCATATAAGAGCCACTTCAACAATTTCATTATGGTCTTCTCCTATCGACCCCCAAAGAAAAGAAAAATAAATAAAACTATTTACACGGGAAAGCTCCCAACAAGCAAAAGAAGAACAGGAAATCTTTTTGGGTTTTCTTTCAATTATTACTACTACAGCAAGAAAGGTAAACTAGCTTAAAGCTACACTAATTTTTTTTTGTTTTTCTTAAGGTTTTTCAAACACACAAGAAGAAAGCAGGAAAAGAAAATAAACTAGCATGGATATTACAGTGAAAAAGTATGATCACCGACATCTAGCAATGAGTGTGTAAACATAAATGTAATGTCGGTGAGAAATACGTACTCCCCCAAGCTTAGGCTTTTGGCCTAAGTTGGTTTATTGCCACGGATGGCCTGGCGGATATCCATAGTTGTAGTCGGGGTTGTACTGAGATGAAGAAGACTCGGATTGCCACTGGTTGGCAATCGTCTCCGGATCCCACTGGTAATTAGACTGTCGTGGAGGTTCAAATTGTGGTTCCGGCTCCGTGGCTGGTATAGGGTTCCGGTAGGCGTGAATGGCCGCCAGCGGAACGAGATACGGACCTGCAGATAAATCAAACAAGGAAGGAGCAGGCAAGGTAATAGTCTCAGGGTGATGTTTATCAAAGAACAATTTGTATTTAAGCGCCCCTTCCCTATTCTTAACAATAAAGTCATGCGCTACCATACTCTTATAATCTAAATAAGCAGTGGGCAGCAATTTTTCTTCTTTTTCATAGTGCCTAATAGGTATGTTATAATGTGCAGCAAGGCATGAAGCGTAAATACCTCCAAAGATGGGGCCCTTTGTACGGTTCAAACTTAACCGTTTAGCAATAATACCGCCCATGCTAACAGTGTTATCGCAGAATAAACCATGGAACAAAATGATAATATCAGGAACACTAAGGTTTCCACAGTTTCCGCGACCAATTAAGCAACGACTAGCAAATATTGCAAAGTAGCGTAAAACAGGAAAATGTATGCTAGTGATTCTTGCATCGGAAACCTTCCTAGTTTCCCCTACAGTAGTAGTATCAATGAACCCATCCACATCTTTACGATGTGGTTCCTCTAAGCTACCCTCGAAAGGTATTTTGCAAACCTTGCAAAATTCATCTAGTGACATCTTCTTAACCACATCATATAAATGAAACTCTACTGAAGGAGGTGATTCCTTAGGATAATAGTAGAAGTTTTGCACAAAAGTATTGGTGAGTAAGAGATATTGTTCGCGTTGGTCCCGGAGGAAGTTGGTGAGGCCTGCATTCTCAGCCAATTCATAAAAATCATCATAAATCCCGGCTGCTCTCAAGAAATCATCGGAAGGCCATTCACACGGCCGAGCCTCCGCGGTGCGAGGCAAATTATATTTGGGCCTCTCCGCTTCCTCACTTTGCTTTTCCCTCGAGCTTCGGCTCGATGAGCCCCTCAAAAATCTTTTCATTATTTCCTGAAAAAATCTGAAATTTTTAGTAACTTCAAAATAAAAGTGAACCAAGCTTAACAAAATTGATGGCAACTACTCCTACAAGTGCCTAGAGACTATATCATGCACTAGAACTACTTGGAACCATATAAATTTGACATGCAAGCTCAAGAACATGGTCACATAGGCAGCACAAATTTGCAATGAATAAAGCACTAGAAAAAAAACTAATTGGACCAATGGAGGAGTCACATACCAAGGAACAATCCCCTCAAGCAGTTTTGTGAGAGGTGCTTTGAGCAAGGAGATCGAAAATCGCAGCAAAATGAGCTAGAACTCGTGCTTGAGCTGGATAGTGATTTTTTTGGGAGGAAGAAGAAGTGTGTGGGTGCAGGAATAAGTGGAGGGGAGCCACCATGGGCCCACGAGGCAGGGGGCACGCCCTGTAGGGGTGGGCGCGCCCTGGACACTCGTGGCCAGGTGCTTGCTCTCCCTGTTGTGTTCTCGGTGCCAGATTTTCTCAAATATTCCGGAAAAAATCATATTTTAATTTCAGGGCATTTGGAGAACTTTTATTTTCGGGGTATTTTTATATTGTATGGATAATTCAGAAAACAGACAGGAAAATACTATTTTTGCTTTATTTCAACTAAATAACATAAAGTAAAAAGAGGGTACATAAGGTTGTGCTTCTAGTTTCATCCATCTCATGCTCATCAAAAGGAATCCACTAACAAGGTTGATCAAGTCTTGTTAACAAACTCATTCCAACTAACATGGAACCGGAGAAATTTCGAATAACACTATGTTACCTCAACGAGGATATGCACATCCCCAATAATAAGAATATCATATCTCTTTTGACAGTAGGAAGAGGAAATTCAAAACCTCCAAAGATAATTGATGGAATTTTTCCAATAGAGTTGATACTATGAACTTGAGGTTGTTTCCTCGGAAAGTGTACCGTATGCTCATTACCATTAACATGAAAAGTGACATTGCCTTTGTTGCAATCAATAACAGCCCCTGCAGTATTCAAAAAGGGTCTTCCAAGAATAATAGACATACTATCGTCCTCGGGAATATCAAGAATAACAAAGTCTGTTAAAATAGTAACGTTTGCAACCACAACAGGCACATCCTCACAAATACCGACAGGTATAGCAGTCGATTTATCAGCCATTTGCAAAGATATTTCAGTAGGTGTCAACTTATTCAAATCAAGTCTACGATATAAAGCGAGAGGCATAACACTAACACCGGCTCCAAGATCACATAAAGTAGTTTTAACATAATTTCTTTTAATGTAGCATGGTATAGTGGGTACTCCTGGATCTCCCGGTTTCTTAGGTATTCCACCCTTAAAAGTGTAATTAGCAAGCATGGTGGAAATTTCAGCTTCCGGTATCTTTCTTTTATTAGTGACAATTTCTTTCATATACTTAGCATAAGGACTCATTTTGAGCATATCAGTTAATCGCATACGCAAGAAGATAGGTCTAATTATTTCAGCAAAGCGCTCAAAATCCTCATCATCCTTTTTCTTGGATGGTTTGGGGGGGAAAGGCATGGGTTTCTGAACCCATGGTTCTCTTTCTTTACCGTGTTTCCTAGCAACAAGTCTCTCTTATCATAACGTTGATTCTTTGATTGTGGGTTATCAAGATCAACAGAGGTTCAATTTCTACTTCATTAACATTACTAAGTTGAGCATCAACATGAACATCATCATTAATATTATTGCTAGTTTCATGTTCATTTCCAGATTGTGTTTCAGCATCAGAAATAGAAATATCATTAGGATTCTCAGGTGGTTCAGCAATAGGTTCACTAGAAGCATGCAAAGTCCTATCATTTTTCTTTTTCTTCTTTTTAGAGGAACTAGGTGCATCTATATTATTTCTCTGAGAATCCTGCTCAATTCTCTTAGGATGGCCTTCAGGATACAAAGGTTCCTGAGTCATTTTACCCGTTCTACTAGCTACTCTAACAGCATAGTCATTATTCTTATTATTCATTTCATTGAGCAAATCATTTTGAGCTTTAAGTACTTGTTCTACTTGAGTGGTAACCATATATGCATGTTTACTAATGAGTTTAAGTTCACCTTTAACTCTAGACATATAATCACCCAAGTGTTCAATCATATAAGCATTTTGTTTTAATTGTCTACCAAAATAAGCATTGAAATCTTCTTGCTTAACCATAAAGTTATCAAATTCATCCAGACAATGGCTAGCAAACTTAGTAGGAGGGATTTCAGCTTTATCATATCTATAGAGAGAATTTACCTTCACTACCTATGTTGGGTTATCAAGACCATAAGTTTCTTCAATAGGAGATGAATTAAGATCATATGTTTCTTCAACAGGCGGTAAATTAAGACCATGTATTTCTTCAATAGGAGGTAAATTCTTAACATCTTCAGCTTTAATGCCCTTCTCTTTCATAGATTTCTTTGCCTCTTGCATATCTTCAGGACTGAGAAATAGAACACCTCTCTTCTTCGGAGTTGGTTTAAGAATAGGCTCAGGAGTTGGCTCAGGAAGTGTCCAATTATTTTCATTTGTCAACATATTATTCAATAAGATTTCAGCTTCATCCGGTGTTCTTTCCCTGAAAACAGAACCAGCACAACTATCCAGGTAATCTCTGGAAGCATCGGTTAGTCCATTATAAAAGATATCAAGTATTTCATTTTTCTTAAGAGGATGATCAGGCAAAGCATTAAGTAATTGGAGAAGCCTCCCCCAAGCTTGTGGGAGACTCTCTTCTTCAATTTGCACAAATTATATATATCCCTTAAAGCAGCTTGTTTCTTATGAGCAGGGAAATATTTAGAGGAGAAGTAATAAATCATATCCTGGGGACTACGCACACAACCAGGATCAAGAGAATCGAACCATATCTTAGCATCACCCTTTAATGAGAACGGAAATATTTTAAGGATATAAAAGTAGCAAGTTCTCTCATCATTAGTGAATAGGGTGGCTATATCATTTAATTTAGTAAGATGTGCCACTACAGTTTCAGATTCATAGCCATAAAAAGGATCAGATTCAACCAAAGTAATTATATCAGGATCAACAAAGAATTCATAATCCTTATCAGTAACACAGATAGGTGAAGTAGCAAAGGCAGGGTCAGGTTTCATTCTAGCATTAAGAGATTGCTGCTTCCATTTAGCTAATATTTTCTTGAGATCACTTCTATCATTGCAAGCAAGAATAGCTCTAGCAGATTCTTCATCCAGAACATAACCCTCAGGCACAACAGGCAATTCATATTTATTAGGGGGAGAGTCTTCATCATCACTATCTTCAATATTCTCAGTTTCAATATTTTCATTCTCTCTAGCCCTAGCAAGTTGTTCATCAAGGAATTCACCAAGTGGCACAGTAGTATCAAGCATAGAAGTAGTTTCATCATAAGTATCATGCATAGTAGAAGTGACATCATCAATGACATGCGACATATCAGAATGAATAGCAGAAGCAGGTTTAGGTGTCGCAAGCTTACTCAAAACAGAAGGTGAATCAAGTGCAGAGCTAGATGGCAGTTCCTTACCTCCCCTCGTAGTTGAGGGATAAATTGTTGTTTTTGCGTGTTTCAAGTTCTTCATAGTGACCAGCAGATATAAATCCCAAGTGACTCAAAGAATAGAGCTATGGTCCCCGGCAACGGCGCCAGAAAATAGTCTTGATAACCCACAAGTATAGGGGATCGCAACAGTTTTCGAGGGTAGAGTATTCAACCCAATTTATTGATTCGACACAAGGGGAGCCAAAGAATATTCTCAAGTATTAGCAGTTGAGTTGTCAATTCAACCACACCTGGATAACTTAGTATCTGCAGCAAAGTATTTAGTAGCAAGGTAATATGGAAGTAACGGTAACGGTAGCAAAAGTAATATTTTTGGGTTTTGTAGTGATTGTAACAGTAGCAACGGAAAAGTAAATAAGCGAAGAACAATATGTGAAAAGCTCGTAGGCATTGGATCGGTGATGGAGAATTATGCCGGATGCGGTTCATCATGTAACAGTCAAAACATAGGGTGACACAGAACTAGCTCCAATTCATCAATGTAATGTAGGCATGTATTCCGAATATAGTCATGCGTGCTTATGGAAAAGAACTTGCATGGCATCTTTTGTCCTACCCTCCCGTGGCAGCGGGGTCCTAGCAGAAAACTAAGGGATATTAAGGCCTCCTTTTAATAGAGTACCGGACCAAAGCATTAACACATAGTGAATACATGAACTCCTCAAACTACGGTCATCACCGGGAGTGGTCCCGATTATTGTCACTTCGGGGTTGCCGGATCATAACACATAGTAGGTGACTATAGACTTGCAAGATAGGATCAAGAACTCACATATATTCATGAAAACATAATAGGTTCAGATCTGAAATCATGCCACTCGGGCCCTAGTGACAAGCATTAAGCATAGCAAAGTCATAGCAACATCAATCTCAAAACATAGTGGATACTAGGGATCAAACCCTAACAAAACTAACTCGATTACATGATAAATCTCATCCAACCCATCACCGTCCAGCAAGCCTACGATGGAATTAATCACGCATAGCGGTGAGCATCATGAAATTGGTGATGGAGGATGGTTGATGATGACGACGGCGACGGATTCCCCTCTCCGGAGCCCCGAACGGACTCCGGATCAGCCCTCCCGAGAGGTTTTAGGTCTTGGTGGCGGCTCCGTATCGTAAAACGCAATGAATCCTTCTCTCTGATTTTTTTCTCCCCGAACATGAATATATGGAGTTGGAGTTGAGGTCGGTGGAGCGTCAGGGGGCCCACGAGGCAGGGGGCGCACCCCCCACCCTCGTGGACAGGTGGTGGGCCCCCTGACGTGGATTCTTCTTCCAGTATTTTTAATATTTTCCAAAAATAAGTTCCGTGGAGTTTCAGGTCATTCCGAGAACTTTTGTTTCTGCACATAAATAACACCATGGCAATTCTGCTGATAACAGCGTCAGTCCGGGTTAGTTCCATTCAAATCATGCAAGTTAGAGTCCAAAACAAGGGCAAAAGTGTTTGAAAAAAGTAGATACGACGGAGACGTATCAGGCGTGCGAGCGCCGTCCGGTGCGCAGGCTGACCGAGAGGCGTGCAAGCTGTCCTCGAGTGCGCAGGCTCACCGGGAAGCGTGCGAGCTGTAAGCTGCGCAGGCTCACTGGGAAGCGAGCCCTTTGACTTCCATGGCCGCCCGCCGTGCTCGCATCCTCTCCATTAATGGCGCCCAAGCCGCGGTTTAATTTGCTTTTTAAATATAAAACACTCATCGCAACGTTTTAGTTAGAACACCCGTATGCAAACCGACAGCTTCCCCAGGAAGCCAAGAGAAAATGTGCCGAGCACGATTTGTGCAGCTCTTGATCGCAAACGTTTTAGATAGAACACCCGTATGCAAAGTGAGAGCAGCGTAGGATTTGTGCATCCCTTCAACGCAAACGGTTGTTCTGGATGACCCGTGTGCAACCATGTACAAACAATTTGGTAAGATTTGCATCTGTCATATTGGGTATGTTGCCATTTGTCAAACTGGAAAGGTTTACATTTGTTGATCTAGTAACGTTGCCATTTGTCAATCCTTGTAACACTGCGATTTGTCAAAATATGCAGCTAGAAATCATTAGCACTATGTAATTTTTGCAACTAAAATTCAGTAATTAAGCATAGATTTCATTCATAGATTAAGCAGTCATTCTTAATTTATACAAACTGTTCAACTCGACAGCTGAACCGACCAAACTTCTCCCCAATTGTTGCCAACCACGTACTGAAATAGCTACTTCAACTATATATACTAGCTAATTTTAAGTACGTTGTACAGTTCGACCACACATCTATAGTCAGATGAACTGAACAAAATAGCCCCTAAATACTACTACTACCACAGAGGGGCTTTGTGCTACTTCCGGCAGCCTCTCCTCTACCGAGCGCGCTCAGTAAGAGGCAGAGGAGGAGGAGGAGCCTACCGACGAGCTGGACAAATGCAATACGGTGACTGCCGCTGCTGCACGTTCATCGACGCTTGCCAGCTCAAACGCCCACTGCCACTCCAGACGATCCCTCTCGAAGCGGCCGGACTGCTCATAGATCTCCTGATTCCTCGCCTCTGCGTCGGCGTGTGCTGCAACCACGGCTGCGGTAAGGCTCTTTGCATGCTCGACGAGGCGCTCCTCCTCCTCCCGCAGGAACTCGATGTAGCGTGCAAGGTCGCTGACGCACGTGCGGGCCTCCACCCCCGCCTCCCTCCTTCGGGGATGGTGGCGGAGCGGGTGATGATCCCGGCGGTCGACGGTGGGCTGGAGGCCACGGCGGCCGACAATGGGGTGGCGGCCACGACCACCACCTCCCGCCTTCGGGCCGCGGTGGCGGAGCAGGTGATTGCCACGGTGACCGGCAGTGGGGTGGCGGCCATGACGGCCACCTCCCGCCTTCAGGCCACGGCGGCGGAGCGGGAGATGGCCCTGGCTTTCGACGGTGGTGTGGCGGCAATGGCGGCCAGCAACAGCTGCCGACGGGCAGCGGCGGCGGAGCGTGTGGTGGGTGTTCCGCGCACACCCAACAGGGACGCCACGCGCACAACACTACACCGGGGACTGCGCCGCCACCGCGGTGTAGCCTCCCAGCTGGAGCTGTCCTCTGATGACTGCGGAGTGGCTGAGCGACAATGACGGACCGGTGCCATTGGCGATTGTGGGAGAAGCAGACGAGATATGCTATAGGGAGGGAGGGGAAAATGCGACGCAGGACTCGCCGGCCGTGAGGGTTTTTATAGCAGGCCGGCAAGCATTGGGATTTTGGGGGATTTCACCGAGTCGGACGGGAAGCTTGTGCGGGAACCTGCGAGGTTGCGTGGGAACGGGCTCACCGACGATTCATTGGTGCCGCCGTTTGGGCAAAAGAACGCCCCCGTGCGCTGCGCAAGCTTGCGCTGTAAGCCGTCTGCGGCAGCGGGGTGACAAGATGTGCGAGAGGAGGACGAGAGGACATGTACACATACAGTTAATAAAAAACATTTGTGATTTAATTACCTACTATACCCCCATCCTGGTTTATAAGTAGGATTTAACTAATAAAATACGAGTGCATGTCACCATAGATATCGGTGGAGTCGTATTTGAACATAGTTTCCAGCTATACAATTTTTGTAACATGCATTAACACTTTTTTGGTTAAATTTAAGGTTATACACCAGAAAGCGTTTGCTTGCAACACACACGGCTTATTCCATCACAAACAGCTCTGATGGATCAACTATCTGCCACGTATCGCACATGCAACTCTAATCTGATTCGTGCTTGATGTCTCCAACATCGCTCGCATAGTTCGTCTTATTTGCCACGTATCACTGTGCCGTCCTCTGCTCGCATCCCTCGGCAAGCTCTGCTCGCCGTTAGGCGCCGCAGCGTGTTGTGCTCGCTGTTAGGCGCCGTGACGCGCTTTGTCGCGTCCGTTGGCGCGCTCTGCTCGCGTCCGTCGGCGTGCTTGGCTTGTGGACAGCTTTTCCTTGAGGCGACCGCGGAGTGCTCTGCTCGCGTCCCTCCGTGCACGCTCTGCCAGCGGTTGGGCGTGCGCACGATCATGTCGGGGGCCCCATATGCATGCGTTTGTGCCGCACGCGTTGCCACGTGATGCAGTTACGTGTGGCACGATGGACTTATGCGCTGCAAATTAGAACTGCCATCAGGGCCTGCCGATATTCCTGGCCATCCGACTTCCCCTTTAATTCCCGCGACCATTATAACCTTAGTCTCTTCAACCTTTCGATCGCGCCCCACAACACAACAAGCACACCCATGACGACACATAGAGAGGGGATGTCCAGCGGCGCTCCAATGGAGTTCGGCGAGCATAGAGTGGAGACCCACGCGAGGGAGACGGATCTCTCGGTGGTGTACACCATCGACCCAGCTGTGGTGGACGACTACATCAACAACGTTGAGCAGTTGCTTGCTCGAGACAAGTACAAGGTGGTCGGCATCGACCTCCAGTACACCGCCGGTCATCCCGGCATAGATCAGAAGGTTGTCGTCGCCCAGTTGTGCGTGCGCCATCATGTCCTCATCTACCACTACTGCATGGCCACAGAGCCTTGCGACCGTTTCAACAGGTTTGTCAATAGCACCGACTACAAGTTCGCCATGGTGGAAACCAAAGATGATGTAAAAGCGCTCAGTGTTACGGGCTTGGCCTGCAAGAACCTTGTAGAAATCCGTGACCACTACAGGGTCTGGGGCAGCACGAAGCAGGACTCCCTGGTCGAACTCGCCTCGGCCATCATCGACCCCTACTACGAAAAGATGAAGCAGGATGCCCAGAGAACAAGTCCCGTATCTTGGCACGGGGCCTGGATGCGGCAATTGGATTAACCTCACCTCAGGTTTGCGGCCAAGAGCGTGTACACATGCTACGAGATGCACAGGCGGATCGTTGACATGAGGAAGTGCCTCATTACCCAAATCGACGAGCCCGGATCGAGCCACAAGCAGAGCAAGCGTCACAAGAAGTAGATGATGATCAGATGATCGTTTATGGTAGTTAATCATGCATGTAATATATAGTTTACTTTATTGGTGTGTGGAAATGTCATGTGTGTCGTAGCCACCTATGTAATTATGCATGTAATAGGTTACTTTTGTGTGTGCAGATGCCATGGTTGTAGTGGCCACCTATGTAAGTGAATGTTTAATTTGGTTATGCAAGCATGTCCTTATAAGTGTGTGTGTGTGTGTGTGTCTATATATATATGTTGTTGTTTTGTATGCAATCCCATTGCACAACACACACTTCTTATTAGCAGCAACCGTCTGTGTTATTATTGGTCTTCACACACATTTCTGATTACAGACCTGTTTGCCACGTATCACACACATCTTGTTAAGTTGAACCGTTTCTGTTCTCATGTCTCAACGCAAACAGTTCATCCGAGTGAACGGCATGCCGTATATCGCACACACCTTGATCTGGCTGACCGTTTCTTTTGTGTTGCCTAATCACAAACAGATGATCCGAGTGAACCGTATGTTGTGAATCGCACACGCCTTCATCTGGCTGCCCGTTTCTTTTGTTCCTCCTCATCGCAAACAGTTAATTGAACAGAACTGTATGCCCTTCATCGCACACGCAACTAAAACCTGAACCGTGTTTGATGCATCCGTCATCGCAAACGTTTTATACATTTCTGACGGTTTTCATACAACACCGTTTGCGATTATTGCATCGCACATAGTTTCTCGAAGGGTCTCTGATCGTAGTGTCGCGTTAGCAACATCCTGCAGTAGTGCATGATGAAGTCGGCCGTGAGTAGCTTGGCGACCTCTTCACCGAAAGGAAGAGAACATTCACATGCAAATACACCATCTTGGAAATCTTTTGTGATTGTGAGCCCCCATCAAAATATTATATGCCAAAATTGTTGACGTTGGACAAGGAAGAAAACGTAATGATTTATATTTGTTCATATTCACATAGAAGTTATATTGTCATAGATCCTTCAACATGTGGTGCTTGCCCCCCATCTTTGCTAGCCAAAAATTCCGCACCAAGTAGAGATACTACTTCTGCATCCAAAAACCCTTAAACCCAAATCTTATTTTCAAGAGTCTACCATACCTACCTAAGGATTGATCAAGATCCTTCAAGTAAGTTGTCATCGGTGCAATAAGGCAATAAAATTTTTCCTCTAAAAGTGTTAGATCATTTAGTGTAAGAGAAAATTGAGCGTTGTACGAACTTGTGATGGCAAAGAATAAAAGCGACGGACTGCATAATAAAGGTTGCTATCATAAGGGGCAATATAAAGTGACGTTCTTTTGCACTAAGGGGTTGAGCATACAAACAAATAAGCGCATGGCAACCTCTGCTTACCTCTTTGAAGGGCCTACCTTTTACTTTTTTGTATTTACTTTCATGCAGGAGTCAAAGTTTTTCTCTCTATTCCTTTTTATTTTTCTCTTTTGGCAAGCATCATGTGGTGAGGAAAGATCTAGGCACATATATCCAGTTGGATATGGATAGCATGAGTTATTATTGTTGACATCACCCTTGAGGTGAATACGTTGGGAGGTGAAATTATAAGCCCCTATCTTTCTATGTGTAAGGTTGGAACGTTCTGCTCATGTGTATGCGGTGAGTGTTAGCAATCATAGAAGACTATATGATGGTTGAGTATGTGGAGCTCTTACTTAAACTCTGTTGAATAAGTTGAATTACAATTGCTTGGTGACTGAGAACATAGGTTGTTGAGTTTCAAGAGAATTCCTTGTTTGAACCTTAACATGTGAATTGGTTGCTACTTTAACATGAGAGATTTTATCAGAAAGAATTGTTGTTTTGATGCTAGGAGAAGTGATTGAAATTGTCATTGATCAAACTTATGCACTTTGCTAGCATTCACACTTCATAAATTATTTCTTTTATCATTTACCTACTCGAGGACGAGTAGGAATTAAGCTTGGGGATGCTGATACGTCTCCAACGTATCTATAATTTATGAAGTATTCATGCTAATGTATTATCATTCTTGGATGTTTTACAATGATTTTATAGCAACTTTATATCATTTTTGGGACTAACCTATTTACCCAGTGCCCAGTGCCAGTTGCTGTTTTTTGCTTTTTTTTACATCGCAGGAAATCAATATCAAACGGAGTCCAAACACTGTGAAACTTTTTGTGGATTTTTTATGGACCAGAAGACCACCAGTGGGCCAGAGCAACACCTGGGGGTGCCACGAGGGGGCACAACCCACCAAGGCGCGCCTGGAGGCCCAGGCGCGCCCAGGGTCGTGCCCACCTCGGTAGCCTCCCGCACACCCTCTTTACCCTATAAATTGCCAAATATTCCAAAACCCTCGGGGGTAACCCTAGATTAGAAGTTCCGCCGCCGCAAGGCTCTGTAGCCACGAGAAACCAATCTAGACCCCGTTCCGGCACTCCGCCGGAGGGGGGAATCATCACCGGTGGCCATCTTCATCATCTCGGCGGCCACCATGATGAGGAGGGAGTAGTCCACCCTCGGGACTGAGGGTTTGTACCAATAGCTATGTGTTTAATCTCTCTCTCTTGTGTTCTTGAGATGTCACGATCTTGATGTATCGTGGGCTTTGTTAATATAGTCGGATCATATGGTGGTTTCCCCTCTCTATCATGTGATGAATTGAGTTTTACCTTTGAGATTTCGTTTTATCGGATTGAATACTTTTATGGATTTGAGAGCACTTGATATATGTCTTGCATATGAATACTCGTGGTGATAATGGGGTATCATATTGATTCACTTGATATATGTTTTGGCACTCAACTCACGGATTCCCGAGGTGACATTGGGGTAATCTACGCATAGGGGTTGATGCACGTTCTTGTCCTTGTTTCTTCGGTAGAAATATTGGGGCACTCTTTGAGGTTCTTTGTGTTGGATAGGATATTATGAATCTGAAATTATTTGATGTTATTTTAGTACGAACTCTTGGATAGATCGATCGGAAAGAATAGCTTCGAGGTGGTTTCGTACCCTACAAACAATTTCTTCTTATGTTCTCCGCTAGATAAGAACTTTGGAGTGATTCTTCGTTGCACATTGAGGGATGGTTATAGGGGTGGAATTCGAGCCGAGTCGAGCCAGCTCAGCTCGCCTCGCTAAAGCTCGTTTCATTAATGAGCTAGCTCGACTCGACTCATTACTATAACAAGCTCAAATCCAAGATTGGCTCGACTCGTATAACTCGCGAGGTGGCTCGTTTAGCTTGTTAAGCTCGTTAAAGATATGAACATAAAAACCTTACGAATATGACAAAAAGATTAACTGGAAATTTAACATGGACATATATGATCATGTACGTGTGAGTCTCCTGGGTGACTAGGCCTTGAACGGTTGGGCCTTGTGCTTGGACGCAAGGTGTTTAGTGGTTGTTTTTTAATACCCATAGAGAAACGGTGATTCTTTTACCGAGCCTAATGAGTTATACGAGTACTTGTGAGATCGGCTCGTTTAACTCGGCATGTTAACGATCTTAAACTAAACTCGACTCGTTATTGTTCTTGTTCGAGTCAATTTGAGCCGAGTCACGAGCTACTCGTTTAGCTCGCGAGCTTGGAGCTTTTTTTCCAGCCCTAGATGGTTATGTGATCCAATTATATTAGCATTGTTGAGAGATTGCACTAGCGAAAGTACGGACCCTAGGCCTCATTTTCAAGCATTGCAATACCGTTTTTGCTTCGTTTTATCAATTGCCACCTTGTTGTTTTATTTATTCAGATTATAAAAATATATTTCTACCATCCATATTAAACTTTTATCACCATCTCTTCGCCGAACTAGTGCACCTATACAATTTGCCATTGTATTGGGTGTGTTGGGGACACAAGGGATTTCTTGTATTTGGTTGCAGGGTTGTTTGAGAGAGACCATCTTCATCCTACACCTCCCACGGATTGATAAACCTTAGGTCATCCACTTGAGGGAAAATTGCTACTATCCTACAAAACTCTGCGCTTGGAGGCCCAACATGAGTCAACAAGAATAAAGTTGCGTAGTAGACATCATGGGCGCACGGCAGATGCCAAAGGATGGCTAAAGAGAGGGATAGGCTCGAGGGCACCGGTGGGCTCCAGAGGCGAGGTTGGCATGAGCGAGCAAGGGACGCAAGACATACCCAGGTTCGGGGCTCTCCGGAGAGATAACACCCCTAGTCCTACCGAGTGTGGTTTATGGGTGGATGTTACAAGCTCGCTCCTACAGCTGTTTGGGGGAGGAAGGAAGGCAGGCCAGGGCTCAGGCTGCTCCTTCTCCTTGCGTATGTGTGTATTCTACTGATCGATCGACCCTTTGCACGGAGGCCTCTGGAGGTTTTATAGGTCAACCCCCAGGGCTACAATGGTAAAGTTACATGGGCGCGGGTCCGGGATGTCAGCGTCTAGGAAGCCGGTGCTGGGGCCCGCCGGGTGCCAGGGTACGTTGGGTTCTCTAGGCGGGGGCCCTGTGCGCCAGGGGGCACTGTTATCCGTCTTGTCATGCGTCATGGAGTGGTTGGGCCGGCTCGGCTACAGTGGCGCATCACCTGGTCGCCATCGGCTTGCGTCAGCAGGATGAGGGATGCATTGTTGCCATGCCGGCCCTGGTCAGCGGAGTAGGTGGGCCACTGTTGCCACGCTCTTGCCTGTCAGCGGGGTTGGCGGGCCACTGTAGCCATGCTCATCCCTTCTAAAGGGACTTGTTCTGTCGTACGCCCCAGATGGGACGGGAGCTGATCCGTGGCCGAGTTGAGGGGTGCACCATGGTGGCGCCTGCTTGTGGGAGAGGTCTTGGCTTGGCGGGGTCGGCCGGCATGCGCCAGCGGGCCTAGCCGGGTTGCGGGGCTTGGCCGGGTTGAGGAACCCGACCAAGGAGGAGCCGAATTGAGGGGCGATGCTGGCCCCGATGTTTTCGAAAAGGATCCGGGTTCCGTTGCCTGCCCGGGGTTCATCCCCGACACCGAGGACCCCCCTCCCCCCCCCCCAAGATTGTCAAACCAACAGTGCCAAAAAGGAATGACCCGAAGACTTGGCGCATACTTCAAAGTTTAGAGGTAGCCTCTGACACGTTTACCCATAGATGCGATTGACTTATGTGTAACCCTAGGCACCCCGAGTATCTATATAAATCAAGGTGTTCGGGCCGTAGAGGGATGAATTCATTCATGTACGATCTTGCGGCAGGTCACTTGTATTTTGTACCCTATTGTTAAGGCATATCTCTCTAGATGTAGTTTTGGTGATTGATGACACCATGTTTGCGGACTAATCGTGTGCTTTGAGCATTTCAGAGATTCATCATTTGGCACGAGACGATTTCTTTCCCCTCGGAGTGTCATTCAAGACGGTGTAGCTCTTTCGCTTCTTTTCTGGTGGACTAGTTTCGTAGGAGTCACCGTACTATCAAGAGGGGGTCCGCTTCGGTAAGGCTAGGGTGGAATCAACACGTACACATCCTTTTCACACCCTCTGAGCCCTTCCGCTTCAATGGAGATCTCTTTCCCCTTTTCCTTGGGCTTTGTCTGGTCCCAGCGGTAGTACCGCTTAGGGGTCACAGGAAGCAGTACCGCTCTGCAGCGGTAGTACCGTCGGTGGGTCCTCAGCCGTAATACCGTTGTGGTACCAGGCTCCTACCGCATCGACTCGAGTGGTCATTTCTCGTGTCAGATTGTGCGGTACTTTGCAGCGGCAGTGCCGCTCATGAGCGGTAGTACCGCCCTACCACCGCGGCAGTACCGCTCTGGTCCATCTCTCCCCTGGCCTCCAAATTTCACGGTAGTACCGCCCGGGGGAGCGGTAGTACCACTGTGCTCAGCGGTAGTGCCGCTGCCTCCTGCGGTAGTACCGCCCTCTGCGGGGCTGTTTTGGGGGGTAACGGTTGGATTGTTCCCCCCACTATATAAGGAGGTCTTCTTCCCCAAAGTTGACCTACCTCTTCCCCCAAAAGCTCCATTGTTGCTCCAAGCTCCATTTTCGCCCGATCTCTCTCCCTAGCCAATCAAACTTGTTGATTTGCTCAGGATTAGTTGAGAACGCCCCGATCTACACTTCCACCAAGAGAAATTTGATTCCCCCCACTTATCCCTAGCGGATCTTGTTACTCTTGGGTGTTTGAGCACCCTAGACGGTTGAGGTCACCGCGGAGCCATAGTCCATTGTGGTGAAGCTTTGTGGTGTCGCTGGGAGCCTCCAATTAAGTTGTGGAGATTGCCCCAACCTTGTTTGTAAAGGTGCGGTCGCCGCCTTCAAGGGCACCAATAGTGGAATCACGGCATCTCGCATTGTGTGAGGGCGTGAGGAGAATATGGTGGCCCTAGTGGCTTCTTGGGGAGCATTGTGCCTCCACACCGCTCCAACGGAGACGTACTTCCCCTCAAAAGGAAGGAACTTCGGTAACACATCCTCGTCTTCACCGGCTCCACTCTTGGTTATCTTGTCCCTTTACTTTCGCAAGCTTACTTGTGTTAAATCCCTTGCTTGCTTGTGTGCTTGTTGTCATTGCATCATATAGGTTGCTCACTTAGTTGCATATCTAGACAACCTACTTTGATGCAAAGTTTAAATTGGTAAAGAAAAGCTAAAAATTGTTAGTTGCCTATTCACCCCCCCCCCCCTCTAGTCAACTATATCGTCCTTTCAATTGGTATCAGAGCCTCGTCGCTTTTTAAGGACTTTACCGTCCGAAGAGTATGGTTGACGTCGTAGACGGTGTGGAGGAGCACTCCGGTGTGAATCCGGTCTCGTCTACGGGAGATGGGGGAACCGCGGTCTCTCGTGAGGAATTCAATGTGGCATTGGACACATTGAAAACCACCATGACGACCGAGGACGAAAGCATGTTTAATAAATTCTTAGAAGGGCTTAAACTTTCCACCGCACCGTTGAAAGTGGGTGATCCCGCTAACAAGGTGACGGATACTACCTTCGACAAGGGGGAAGCTACTAGCGAGAAAGCTCCTTCTTCCAGTGGTAAAAATGGCACCGGCATCTTTGCCCATGTGGAACCTCCACTTGTCTATGGTGGACCGCTTCCTTCCACTCATTTGAATCATGCCGGCCCGTCCCCTAAGATTGAGAAGAATGTTGAATTTGATTCTTGGGTCTATCGTTTTAAGCGTCATTTAAATCATGTGAACACTAACCTTTGGAGAATCATTGAAGAAGGTTTCTATCTGCATGACCAAAGCAACTTCACTCCTAGAGAAGTCGTGGACCATCAATTCAATGAGAATGCTCTCTTTATCATCCAAGAAGCAATCCCACCCGAAGATCTTCCTCATCTCTGGCCCTACACCATTGCCAAAGATGCTTGGCAACAAGTGATTTCCCTCTATCGGGGAAGCGCAAGCATTCAACGCTCCAACTATGAAGTGGTGCAAGATGAAGCCGATGAGTTTGCAATGAAAGAAGATGAAGAACCTCGTGAGCTTTATCGGAGAGTAACCAAACTCGCGGTCTCTCTCCGAGATCATGGAAGTAAGGGCACGGATGACAATTGGATCAAGCGCGAATTCCTCAAGGCAATGATGCCCTACCACAAAGCCAGGTCCTCCGTCATTCGTCAAAGGCCGGACTTCCACACCTTGTCCTCAAGTGAAGTGTTGGATGAGTTCGTTGCTATGAGCATCTTGGACAAGACCGCCGACAATGCGGTTCTTCGCTCTCAAAGAGTAAAGAAGCCCAACCTTGCGCTAAAGGCCAAGGTGAGTATGGAGGAAGAGGAAGAAGAGGAGAGCAAGCTCGAAGATACGAAGTATGCCTATCATGAACACATGGCTCTTGCTTCAAGGCAATTTTGGAGCAAGAAGAACTCAAGGCCAAACTTCAACAAGAACAATTCAAGTGGCGCAAAGGGCAAGCAACGAGTGAGGACTTGCTTAAATTGTGGCAATGTGAGCCACTTTGTTGCGGAGTGCCCTTACGAGAAGAGGGAAGACAATGGTGGCAAGCTCATCCGAAAGGACAAGGCCAAGTCGTTCCCCAACAAGAGCAACTTCACCAAGAAGACTCCTCCCAAGGCATTGGTGGTACAAGAAGAGTACAATGAGGATGATGACGATGATGAAGATGGTGAGTCGGTTGCCATGGCCTCCGTTGCCATTGCGATGACTCCACGGATGTCTCTCTTCGACTCACCCAATGAGAACATCACCGCCAAGTGCCTCATGGCTAAAGCCACCAACAAGGTAACCCCCAACATCAAAACTACCATCATTAATCATCCTTCTTCGATGGATAGCATTGATGAATATGAGGGGACAAATGTGGAGGAGAATGAGTTTGAGATCTTTATGGGTAAACTCAAGGGTAAATCCAAGAAGCACTTCGTTGCTCTCTTGGAACAACTTGGTGAAGCCAATGACATGATCGAGGCTCACGAAGATACCATCTCTAAGATGGAGGGGCATAGTCGTGACTATGCCGATGAGATTTCGGATCTTTCCAATGGTCTTGACGAAGAGTGTGGTCTTCGTTTGGCTCTTGAGGAGTCACACAACGATGATCATGCTAAGTTAAAGAAAGATCTTGATCATGCTCTTGTTGTGTCTCGTGTGCTAAACTCCGAGAAGGCAAAGCTTGGGGTTGATCTTGCTAGACTCAAAGAGGAGTTTGACATTCTCGACAAGGCTCACAAAGTCTTGAAGGGTGTTCATGCTAGCCTCAAGGAGTCTCATGATCAACTCCAAGTGAAGCTAACTAAGGAGAAAGCCACCTTTCCTCATATGGTGTTAATTGATAATGCAAATGCCACTAACCCCTTGTTGTGAGCATGTGCATCTTGTTGAGGAGAATGCTAAGTTGAAGGAGCAACTTGAGAAAGGCCTTGTGTCATGCATACAAGGTGAGAAGAACCTCAACGACCTTTTGAGCAATCAAAAGGAAGTTGTGGCCAAAGAGGGGATTGGGTTCGCACCCAATTCCAAGAATAAGAAGAATAATGACAAGACCAAATGACCTCCCCCTCTCAAACAAACCTTTGTGAAGGAGGGAGAGGGTGCTTCCAAGGAGAAGAAGAACGATGCGAAGGGTGGCAGTGTCAAGAAGGGCAATGCCACCCCTTCCAACAAAGCCGGTGACTTTAATCCTTCTTATGTGTTATGCCGTGCTAGTGATGGGCATGTTTATGCCAAATTTGTTGGTTCTTCTCATGAGTATATTGAATGGTCTATTTGGGTTCCTAAGACCCTTGTTACTAACATCAAAGGACCCATTACAAAATGGGTACCTAAAACCAAGCATTGATCTCTTGTAGGTGTTTGCTTCCGGTGGGGGGTCATGGTTGCTCAATAGTGGAGCTACAAATCATATGACCGGAAGCAAGGACTTGGTGGTGGACGTGCACAAGATTCCATCTATGCCCACCAATGTCGAGTGGGGTGATGCCTCGTCTTCTAAGGTATTGGGACTCGGCAAAGTTGTCATTTCTCATGATCTCACGATCGAGAAGGTCATGCTTGTTGAGTCCCTTGCATACAATTTACTTTCCGTTCGTCAACTTGCAATCATGGGCTTTGCCACTTTCTTTGATATTGATACCGTGGCCCTCTTGTGGAGCAAGACTCTTAAAGTAGCCTTTGTTGGGCATGTCGAGAACGGTCTCTATGTGATTAACTTTTCGGAGCGACCCACTAAGACCGCGACATGCCTAATGGCTAAAGTTGACGTGGGATGGCTTTGGCATCGCCGTTTAGCCCATGTCAATATGAGATCTTTGCAAAGTCTTCTCACGGGGGACCATGTCCGTGGACTAACGAATGTTAGTTTTGCTAAATATCGTGCTTGCAGTGCTTGTATCGAAGGAAAGCTTCATGAGAAGGCTCACCCTCCCACGACTCTCATTTACTCGAAGAGGCCATTGGAGCTCCTTCATTTGGATCTCTTTGGGCCTCCATCCTTTGATAGTCTTGGGGGTAGGAAGTATTGCTTGGTGATTGTGGATGACTATTCAAGATACACTTGGGTGTATTTCTTCAAGAGGAAGAGTGAGACCCAACAAACCGTCATTGACTTTGCAAATGAAGCCCAACGTCAACACAATGCAAAGATCTTGACAATAAGAAGTGACAACGGCACCGAGTTCAAGAACTACACCTTGGATGAGTTTCTTAGTGATGAGGGGATCAAGCATCAATATTCCGCACCTTACACCCCTCAACAAAATGGTGTTGCGGAGAGGAAGAACCGGACGTTGATGGATGCCGCAAGGACCATGATGGTGGAGTTCAAGTCTCCATACAACTTTTGGGCCGAAGCCATCAACACCGCGTGTCATGCATCCAATCGGCTCTACCTCCGCAAGGGCTTGAACAAGACTCCATATGAGATACTCACCGGTAACAAGCCCAACCTCAAGTACTTTCGGGTGTTCGGGTGTAAGTGTTTCATTCTCAAGAAAGGTGTTCGGTTGTCTAAATTTGAGGCTAGAGCTTATGAGGGCATATTTGTTGGTTATGCTACAAACTCTCATGCTTACCGTGTCCTCAATAAATCCACGGGACTTATTGAGGAGACGTGTAACGTGGAGTTTGATGAGAATAACGGCTCCCAAGTGGAGCAAAGTGGCACTTGTGATGTAGGTGATGAAATTCCTCCTCAAGCCATAAGAAGAATGGGTGTTGGTTTTATCCTACCCATTGAGGAACCCCTTGTGGCCGAAGGAGAAGGACAATGCTCCACTCAAGTGGAGCCATCACCAACCCAAGGCTCACACGCTTCCGAAGAACAAAGTGAAGGCCCTCAACCTCATGAACAAGACCAAGGGCAAGATCATGCTCAAGACGATGGTGACACACCAACTGATGCCCAAGGTCAAGTTCTCTCCTCCGAGCAAGTTCAAGATCAAGAACAAGCTCAAGACGGCGCTCAAGATGATCAAGTGACCGCTCCTCAACTCACCACTGAGGAGGAATTGGAGCGTCGTGCCGCCAAGATTGCCTCCAAGCTCTCCGCCAAGGGTCATCTCATGAACAATGTGCTTGGAAGCATTCAAAAGGGGGTAAGCACTCGTAGACAATTGGCAAACTATTGTGAACATCACGCGTTTGTCTCTTGTGTGGAACCCCAAAAGGTATATGAAGCACTCGAAGATCCGGATTGGGTTAATGCCATGCATGAAGAACTCAACAACTTCGAGTACAACAAGGTGTGGAGATTAGTGCCAAGGCCAACGGGGAACCACAATGTCATTGAACCAAGTGGATATTAAAGAACAAGCAAGATGCTCATGGGACCATCATTCGCAACAAGGCACGATTGGTGGCACAAGGCTACTCCCAAGTCGAGGGTATCGAATACGGTGAAACCTTTGCTCCGGTTGCTCGCCTTGAATCTATTCGTTTGTTGATTGCTTATGCTTCTCATCACAACTTTAAGTTGCAACAAATGGATGTGAAGAGTGCTTTTCTTAATGGTCCTATTAATGAGTTGGTTTATGTCAAGCAACCCCCCGGGTTCGAGGATCCCTACTTTCCCGATCATGTGCATCAACTCGATAAGGCACTCTATGGCCTTAAACAAGCCCCACGTGCGTGGTATGACCACCTTACCGAGTTGTTACAAGATCGTGGGTTTGAAGTTGGGCTAATCGACCCCACTCTTTTTACTAAGAAGGTCAAAGGGGAGTTGTTTGTGTGCCAACTATATGTTGATGACATTATCTTTGGTTCCCCTAACAAAGCTTTCAATGAGGAATTTGCCGCACTCATGACCTCAAAGTTCAAGATGTCTTCCATGGGAGAGTTGAAGTTCTTTCTCGGTTTCGAAGTAAAGCAAAGAAGAGAAGGAACCTTCATCAACCAAGACAAATACACTCAAGACATGCTCAAGAGATTCAAGCTAAGTGATGTCAAGCCGGCGTCCACTCCAATGCCCACCAAGTGCCAACTTGACATCGATCCCAATGGTAAAGCGGTGGATCAAAAGGTATATCGCTCCATGATTGGTTCCTTACTTTACCTTTGTGCATCTAGACCGGATATCATGTTGAGTGTGGGAATTTGTGCACGTTTTCAAGCCGCACCTAAGGAAAGCCACTTTGTGGCGGTCAAGCGAATCTTTCAATATTTGGCTCAAACCCCAAACTTTGGCTTATGGTACCCAAGAGGAGCAAACTTCAAGCTTGTAGGGTATTCGGACTCCGATTGGGCGGGAGACAAAGTGGATAGGAAGTCCACTTCCGGAGGATGCCAATTCCTTGGTTGCTCTTTGGTAAGTTGGTCTTCTAAAAAGCAAAGTTGTGTGTCTCTCTCGTCCACTGAAGCGGAGTATGTGGCGGCCGGCAGTTGTTGTACACAACTCTTATGGATGAGGCAAACTTTAAAGGATTACAGTGTCATTTGTGACAAAGTGCCTCTTTGGTGTGACAATGAAAGTGCCATCAAGATTTCTCTCAACCCGGTGCAACACTTCAAGACGAAGCATATTGAGATTCGGTATCACTTCATCCGGGATCATATTAGGCGAGGGGAGATCGAGCTCAACTATGTCAACACTCATGATAACCTTGCATATATTTTCACGAAGCCGTTGGATGAAGCAAGATTTCGCGAGTTAAGGCATGAGCTAAATATCATTGATTCGAGCAATGTTGCTTGAACACTTGCACTCCCCACCATACTCAACGTGTTATCTTGTTTAGGTGTAGGCATGGACATAGGGGGAGTGTTGTTCACTCAATGAACTCTCCCTCCCCTTATTATGCATAAATTGATCAACTCTTTCACATTAGCCATTTTTTATGGTACTTGTGCTTCAAAGACGAGTTTTGGTCATGGGCCCAAGGATAATTCTTCGCGGTGCCATACCAATTGACTCAAACATAGGTGGCTCCGGCCATCACCCTCTCCTTGGAGAGGTTGTGTCTTGTGGTTGGTTCTCGTTGTCTCTTTTCCTTCTCTTTGCCTTGTCTTAGTCTCCTTCTCTTGCCGTTTGTTTTTTGATTCCTTTTTGAGCCAAGCCTCCTTGTCTACTAGTTGCATCTCGCTGGGCGGTACTACCGCTGGTGGTGCGCGGCGGGACCAGGGGGTTATGTCGGGACAGGGGGAGGTTTCTTCTCCCCCATACCCATTCGCACCACCCCCTCGTTCCTCTTCTTCTCTCCAGCGTCGCCTCGCCGCGGGAAGGCTCCGGCGGCCCGCCGTCTCCGGGCCATCCCTCTCCATTCCCTTTGGTGGAGTCGATCCCCACCTCGTCCTCTTGCCATGGATGCCGGTATTGCCCTCGTTCCTCCTCTCTTTTTGTCTAGTTCTCAGATCTAGCGTCTTTGGGGCAATAGTGGTTGCATCTCTCGTTTTTTGGCTTAATCTCGGCTTGAGTAGTTTGGAGAAGGCGTCTAGACTGTGTGGATTAAGTTTTGGTAGGAGTATTTTTGAATTTGGCAGTCCGGTAGTGCTGGATCTGACCACGGCAGTAGGAACCGCCGTTTCCCAGTCTTGAGCGGTACTACCGCTTACACGATACTGCCGCCTATGGCCACCGGTACTACCGCTGCCTGCCAGATTCCATCATTTTCCTACCACTGTTTGATCCATATTGTTTTGTTTGGAAGCTTACGCTCTTTCTTTCATGTTGGTTCTTCTGTTCGTGTGTTTGGTTCCAGGTGATGAACATCCTGAGCAGCAAGTCCGCCGTGTCAACCCCGGACGTGCAACTTCAAAGCGCTACCGCACCTCTGAGTCAGCAGGTGCTTCCTCAAGTGCGGCACCTCCGCCTCAACTCCAGAAGAAACCTGCCAACACGCCGAAGCCAAGGGGCAAGACTGTGACTAAGTTGTCTACCAAGGAGTTCTGGGAAAGGCATCGCCGCAACCCCTATGCGGAAGACCAAGAACCCAATTTGGTCAATCGCCCGTTCTGGAACCGCTTTTAGTTTGCCATCTACTTTGATGTGATCAAGGCCAAGAAGAATCTCTATGTTGATGTTCGCTCCATCGACACGGATGCCATGGAAAAGGATCCTGAATACTTTGGTGAAGCTCTTCAGATGTCTGCTCAGCTAAACATTCTCAGAATCATGCAGTTCAACAAGGACTTTGATGCAGATTTGGTGGCTCAATTCTATGCTACTGTCCATCTTGGAACTGATGAAGAAAGGACTCTGACCTGGATGACAAATGGCAAGTTACTGTCTGTCAAGTGGAAGGCCTTCATGGAGTTACTTGAGGTGGAAGATTGCGGGCTTGAGACTCCTGTCGGCTTTCGCCCTCACCGCAATGTCAACTCCACTCACAAGCAAGCCCTCTGGCCCTACTGCACTGTGAAGGTTCACCCTGTGACTAAGAAGGAAACCTATGAGTTGTCTACCTTCCTGGACATCCTTCATCGTGTCTTTCGAGAGACCCTCTTCCCTCGCATCGAGAATCTGGATATGGTCCACTCCTATCTCGTGGATATGCTTCTTTTCTGCCAGCATGAGAAGGAAGCAAATACTAGCGAGTCTCTGGACATTTCTCATGTTATGTGGTCTGAACTTCTTACTGCCATTTCTGAGCGCAAGTGCCCGATATATGGTCCGTTCATCATGCTGCTTATTGAGAAGGCCTGGGCACGTGTCTATCCCCAGGTGATGCTGGAAACTGGCGAATTGGTTTCTCATGAGATCAAGCGTCTGAGGAAGAAGGACAATTGGGGCACCCCAGCCCCTAAATCCGGGGGTCCATCTACTGCTGCTGACATGGAGACCGAGGACGGGGCTGAGGCCGATGATGACGATGAGGATTATGAGCCTTCTGGGACAGAGCCCTCTTGGGCAAAGAAGCTCAAGCGCAAGATGAAGAAGCTCTTCTGCATGGAGTCTCATGGTCAGTACATGACTCATGTGGCTGAGAAGAAGGCCAGGGGGCGTCACAAGGAGCTCATGCGTCAGCTAGGTGCGACCGTTATCAGTGGGTCTGAGGGCCAGATCACTGAGGAAGAGGACTGGATTCAGCAGCACTGTCCGTGGACCGATTCCGACACCGAGCAGTTTCTGACTGAGGATGGCAGTGCAGATGACCCTGCCAGGATGTGATGAGAGTGCTCCTCAGTTTGCTTTCACCTGGACCCGTAGTGTCGCTCTTTGCCCTTTTGGTGTCTCGATGCCAAAGGGGGAGAGAGCTTAGGGATTTGTGCTTTATGGTGTCGTCGTTTCGTCGTTTTCTTTGTAGTGTCGTTGTGTTTTCTCGTCATTTGCTTTGTTTGGTTTTGTGCCAGTGAGACCTAAGTTCCAGACATATGGTGTAAGACATATGCTACCTTATCGTTATCTATGTCTTTCTAGTACTTTGGTATCTTATGAGTGGCTTGTCTATCCTGTCATATTACCTGCTCTCATGTATCCTATGCTTAGGTTGTTGGACTATAAAATATAGGGGGAGCGTTGATCCTAATGTGTGTGTCTTACATTCCATAGGCTCTATTAACTAGGTGCACACATTCAGGGGGAGCCCGTCTATATTTTGTAGTTATAAGTATCCTTCTTTCATTTTATATCCTTGTGCAAATCCCTGGTTGTCATCAATCCACCAAAAAGGGGGAGATTGTTAAGGCATATCTCTCTAGATGTAGTTTTGGTGATTGATGACAACATGTTTGCGGACTAATCGTGTGCTTTGAGCATTTCAGAGATTCATCATTTGGCACGAGACGATTTCTTTCCCCTCGGAGTGTCATTCAAGATGGTGTAGCTCTTTCGCTTCTTTTCTGGTGGACTAGTTTCGTAGGAGTCACCGTACTATCAAGAGGGGGTCCGCTTCGGTAAGGCTAGGGTGGAATCAACACGTACACATCCTTTTCACACCCTCTGAGCCCTTCCGCTTCAATGGAGATCTCTTTCCCCTTTTCCTTGGGCTTTGTCTGGTCCCAGCGGTAGTACCGCGGTACCCAGCGGTAGTACCGCTTAGGGGTCACAGGCGGCAGTACCGCTCCACAGCGGTAGTACCGCCGGTGGGTCCTTAGCCGTAGTACCGCTGTGGTACCAGGCTCCTACCGCGTCGACTCGAGTGGTCATTTCTCGTGTCGGATTGTGCGGTACTTTGCAGCGGCAGTAGAGCGGCAGTACCGCTCATGAGCGGTAGTACCGCCCTACCACCGCGGCAGTACCGCTCGGGTCCGTCTCTCCCCTGGCCTCCAAATTTCACGGTACTACCGCCCGGGGGAGCGGTAGTACCGCTGTGCTCAGCGGTAGTGTCGCTGCCTCCTGCGGTAGTACCGCCCTCTGCGGGGCTGTTTTGGGGGGTAACGGTTGGATTGTTCCCCCCACTATTTAAGGAGGTCTTCTTCCCCAAAGTTGACCTACCTCTTCCCCCAAAAGCTCCATTGTTGCTCCAAGCTCCATTTTTGCCCGATCTCTCTCCCTAGCCAATCAAACTTGTTGATTTGCTCGGGATTGGTTGAGAACGCCCCGATCTACACTTCCACCAAGAGAAATTTGATTCCCCCCACTTATCCCTAGCGGATCTTGTTACTCTTGGGTGTTTGAGCACCCTAGATGGTTGAGGTCACCGCGGAGCCATAGTCCATTGTGGTGAAGCTTTGTGGTGTCGTTGGGAGCCTCCAATTAAGTTGTGGAGATTGCCCCAACCTTGTTTGTAAAGGTCCGGTCGCCGCCTTCAAGGGCACCAATAGTGGAATCACGACATCTCACATTGTGTGAGGGCGTGAGGAGAATATGGTGGCCCTAGTGGCTTCTTGGGGAGCATTGTGCCTCCACACCGCTCCAACGGAGACGTACTTCCCCTCAAAAGGAAGGAATTTTGGTAACACATCCTCGTCTTCACCGGCTCCACTCTTGGTTATCTCGTCCCTTTACTTTCGCAAGCTTACTTGTGTTAAATCCCTTGCTTGCTTGTGTGCTTCTTGTCATTGCATCATATAGGTTGCTCACTTAGTTGCATATCTAGACAACCTACTTTGATGCAAAGTTTAAATTGGTAAAGAAAAGCTAAAAATTGTTAGTTGCCTATTCACCCCCCCCCCCTCTAGTCAACTATATCGATCCTTTCACCTATCCACAATAATACAATCAAAGCAGGACGTAGGGTTTTACCTCCTCGGGAGGGCCCGAACCTGGGTAAATATTGTGCCTCATATTACCATCTAGCCAGGGCTACCAGATCAGGAGCCCCTACCCAAGATCTGTCAGATTTAGCTCTGACATCATACCGGTTCGATCCCTCGCGCGCCCTTCATCCCTTGCCTCCATTCCCCTCCACACCCGACATCTCCCAATCCTAGTCGCCACAGATAGGAGACAACATGGCGCACCTCATCCGCCGAGGACCTTCGTCCCCACTAAGGGAGTCCTGAATTTGGGGGTCCTCAGGTGTCCGGTCTATTCGATATGGGCCAGACTGATGGGTCGTGAAGGCGAAGCAGAAGACCACCTCCCGTGTCCGGGTAGGACTCCTATGAGCGTAGAGCGGCAAGTTTGGTGTCCGGGTGTAATACTCCTTTCCTCTATGAACTGACTTTGTACAACCCTAGGCCCATCCGGTGTGTATATAAACCGGAGGGTTTAGTCCACAGAGGGCATCAGAATAATCATAGGCTAGACAGCTAGGGTTTGGCCATTACGATCTCGAGGTAGATCAACTCTTGTAACCCCTATACTCATCGAATACAATCAAGCAGGACGTAGGGTTTTACCTCCTTTAAGAGGGCCCGAACCTGGGTAAACATCGCGTCCCTATTGTCCCTCGTTACCATCGATCCTTAGACTCACAGCTTGGCCGCCCCCCCCCCTACCCGAGATCTGCCGGTTTTGACACTGACAATGGTGCTTTCATTGAGAGCTCCGCTGTGTAGTCACGAAAAGCGATCTATGGCTCGCCTTGTCATTAACGACGACATCACTTCTGGAAGGAGCCTGACTTTAGGACAGGTCCTCCAACTCGGCGGTTTCACCGTGAGTGCCCGCATGGCCATTAAGCCGACGGCGTCCCCTATGATCGCCAAGCATCACCCCTACATCGGTCTCGGATGCTCCAAAAGACGGATCCGGCGGACACCTCGTCCTTAAACGAGCCGCTAGATCGCATTGCTGCCCTGGGGCTTTCAACGGCCAATGATCGGATCGGGCTTAAACCTGACCAGGGGGAAAGCAATCCCTCGCTGATCACTCAGCTGGTAGCGGTCGTTGAGGAACGAGCCGAACACGCTTCTTCTCCTAAACTGGAGACCAGCTATGTTCGGACCTCCGAACCCATTGAGTCGGATACCCTTCCCTCGGGTGGGACTCCGCACCTTCCGAACTCAGGGTCGGACATTGAGTCTGGGGAGCACTTGGATCTTCCCGGACCCGAACTAGTGACCTCGGAGACTTTACAAACTCCGGATACTATCTTGGGTCGGGATTCGAGTTTTACCACACCCACCCACCACAATCAATACTCTCCAAGTAATTATGGCCCTCCAGACATATATGACCTGATGTATGTACGGTAGCAACCTCAGGAAACGGTCCATCACTTTTGGGCCAGGTTCCTACTTGTTAAAAACAAGATTAAAGATTGCTGCGACAATGATGCAGTTCCGGTCTTTCATCGCAATTGTACTGAGGAGGGGATTTTGAACGCCCTCGACCGCCATCGCATACAGAGTTTCACGGGACTATCGCACTTAGTACAAAAGTACTGCACAATGGAAAGCACATGGAAGGCCCAGAAAACCCATGTGGAACCTACTGCTTTCAGGCAATGTACTGCTCGGGCAAAACGGATACACCCTAACGGGGCATCCGATCTTAAGCCTGTCGGCAAGAAAAATAAACCCTTTGCGGGATACGGGTCTGTTCTTGACGAACTCCTTGACAAGCCCTGACCGATACATGTGACGTCAGACGCAGTCTCAACTCACAGCCGTCGAGTGTGTTGGGTACTCCGGCAGGTAGCTAAAAGTGGTGAGGCCATCCTCGCCGCCGCCACTCCAGAGAAACACTCTCCGGAAGATGACGATTTCAATGTCCTTACGGTCTTCGAGACCTTCTCTTCAAATAATCGGCGTAACAGGGCACTTCGCGAACTCACCGAGGTCCACCAAGTAACCGCAGTTAGCCCATGGAACGATGCGGCAATAACCTTCACCGCTGACGACGAACCAAGGGCTCGATCAGTCCGAGCACCCGCCGCTTTAGTACTAAACCCTATCGTGGACGGCTTTCTACTTACCAAAGTACTCATGGACGACGCAGTGGGCTTAACCTCATCTACGAGGACACGCTTGACAAAATGCAGGTCGATAGAACCCGCATTGAGCAAAGCAATACCACCTTTCGAGGCATTATCCCCAGTCGAGAAGCACGATGTTCGGGGAGGATCAAACTTGATGTAGTATTCGGCACGCCTGAAAATTACAGGTCAGAAGAGCTGCTCTTTCACATTGTTCCCTTCAATAGCGGATACCACACCCTTCTAGGGTGGGACGCTTTCTCATGCTTCCAAGCCATACCCCATTATGGGTACATGAAGCTTAAAATGCCAGGGCCCAATGGAATAATCACAGTCACGAGTGATCCTGATAAAGCACTCCGCACCGAAAACAAAACTGTATCCTTGGCTCTTGAGGCACTATCTGAAGCCTTTGCGGCCGAAGAACTAACCACCCTACGATCCACGGTGGACAAGGATGATGTGGTCCTCGACAAGAGGCCTAAATCCACCTCTTTTAAGCCAACAGATGAAATAGTTAAATTTCAAGTGCACCCAATGGATCCTAATAAAACAGCATCCATCGGAGCACAACTGGACCCGACGATTGACACCGCCTTACGCGCGTTCTTGCACGAAAATTGGGATATCTTCGCCTGGCACCGTTCGGACATGCCTGGGATCCCACGCAGACTAGCCGAGCACAACCTCAACATAATCAAAGGGTTCAAACCAGTCAAGCAATCACTGCGACGATTGTCCGAACCCAAACGATGAGCTATGGGGGAGGAGCTAGCCAAACTACTCGAGGTCGGGTTCATTAGAGAAATTAAACACCCATATTGGCTAGCCAACTTGGTCATGGTGCCGAAAAAGGATAAATCCTGACGCCTTTGTGTCGACTTCAAAGACCTCAATAAGGCTTGCCCTAAGGACCCTTTTCCATTGCCCCGCATTGACCAGATCATCGATGCGACTGCGGGACACGACTCACTATGTTTCCTCCATGCTTACTCCGGATACCATCAGATTAAAATGAAGGAATCCGACCGGGCCGCAACGGCGTTTATCACCCCGTACGGGTCTTTCTGTTTCAACACTATGCCTTTTGGGCTTAAAAATGCTGGTGCCACTTATCAACGCACGATTCAAACATGCTTGGAAAAACAAATTGGCAAGACAGTTGAAGCATATGTGGACGACGTAGTCATCAAGACTAAACACGTCGAATCATTGGTCGATGATCTCCACCTCACATTTGATAACCTCCGAACATACGACATACGGCTCAATCCGGAAAAATGCGTCTTCGGCGATCCAGTCAGAAAGCTACTAGGGTTCATTGTCTCCCATAGAGGAATTGAAGCAAACCCAGCTAAAATCCAAGCATTGTCGCAATTGGCTACACCAATAGACTTAAATCAGGTCCAAAAGCTAGCAGGGTGCGTGGCGGCTTTGAGCCGCTTCATCTCCAGGTTAGGGGAAAAAGCATTGCCACTCTATAGGCTGCTTAGACGCACCGACAACTTCGAATGGACGCAAGCGGCCACAGCTGGATTGGAAGAAATAAAAACCTTATTAGCAGGCAACCCAATCCTAGCCGCCCCAACTGTTGGCAAACCTATGTTGCTTTACATCTCAGCAACTCACCAGGTAGTGAGCGATGTACTCGTCGTTGAACGAGAGAAAGAAGGACATAAATTCCTCATCCAAAAGCCAATCTATTACGTATAAGAGGTCCTTACACCATGCAAATCCCGATACCCTCACTATGAAAAGATAGCTTACGCGGTCTTTATGGCATCCCGAAAACTCCGGCACTATTTTCAAGAGTGTTCGATCATGGTGGCATCCAAAGTACCACTTAACAACATTATAAACAATAGGGACGCCACCGGCCACATAGCTAAATGGGCCATCGAGCTCTTACCGTTCGAAATAACATACAAGCCACGCCGAGCTATTAAATCTCAGGTGCTGGCCGACTTCGTTGCAGAGTGGACGGAATCCAAGCTCCCTAAAGAGTATAGTTCCTACTCCAACTGGATAATGTACTCCGACGGCTCTAAAATGCTAACCGGACTGGGGGCTGGCGTCATCTTGACATCCCCTACGGGGGACACAGTCCGCTATGTGTTGCAAATCATGTATACGGACTCCAATAATGCAGTCGAATACGAGGCACTTCTACATGGTCTCCGCATGGCTGTCTCCATGGGCATACAACGCCTAGAGGTGCGCGGCGACTCAAACCTCGCAATATCTCAGGTAAACGGAGAGTTCGATGCAAAAGATCCAAAAATGGCAGCATATCGAAACGCCGTATTAAAAATATCGGCTCGGTTCGAGGGGCTTGAATTTCATCACGTCGCTCGAGACAGTAACCAGGCAGCGGACATACTCGCTCGCATGGGCGCCAAGCGCGACCCCCTCCTGCCTAATACCTTTGTGGAAAGGCTCTTCAAGCCATCCATGGTATGGCAGGACGAGAGCGGAGACGCCAGTACGGACCTGATCACGCCCCCAGCAGCCGAACACAATACAGATATCATCGGGGGTTCGGATACTGAAATAACATCCTCTGCTCATGAGATCATGGTCGTTATTGCTCCATGGAACAAACCCTTCCTAGCCTACCTTAATAGGCAGGAGCTCCTCGATGATCAAAATGAGGCCCGTCACATAGTTCGGCGTTCTAAAGCCTACAAAGTTCACGAAGGTGAGCTGTACAAGAAAAGCACTACCGGAGTACTCCAAAGGTGCATCTTCGAAGAGGAGGGACGAAAACTATTGGCTGAAATACATGCTGGTCTGGGCGGCCATCACGCCGCAGCGCGGGCCCTCGTAAGCAAAGCCTTCATGACAGGTTTTTCTGGCCAATGGCCCGAGCAGACGCACAAGCCCTTGTCCAACGTTGTGTGGGATGTCAGCTTTTCGCTAATCAAAGTCATATGCCTCCCACTGCCTTAAGAACAATCCCCATCACTTGGCCCTTCATAGTCTGGGGGCTTGATATGGTCGGACCCCTTAAAGGGGGAAGCCACAAAAAGAAATATTTACTGGTTATGGTGGACAAATTCACTAAGTGGATAGAAAACTAGTAAGAATGGCTGAAGCAGGACCAGTGATTGACTTTATATCCGGTGTGGTGGTCCTGCACAACATCATCACTGATAATGGCTCCAATTTTACGGCCGATGAGGTGAAAAACTGGTGTGCTAAATTGGTCATTAAACTCGACTATGCATCCGTCTACCACCCTCAAACAAACGGCCAGGTCGAACGGGCCAATGGCCTGACAATGAGCAGCATTAAACCCCGACTGGTGCGCTCCCTATGGGAGTCAGACAAGCACTGGGTTGAGGAACTCGATTCCGTGCTCTGGGGGCTGCGGACTACACCTAACCGAACAACCGGATACACACCTTTCTTCATGATGTACAACACAGAAGTTGTCCTGCCCTGCGACATTATTCATGACTCACCTCGAGTGTGCATGTAGCGAGAAGCCGAGCTCGATCGGCAGGATGACCTATACGGCCTCGAAGAGGAGCGTGATATCGCACAAGCTCGTTCCGCATTTTACCAACAACATGCCATGCGATACCAAAGCAGAGAAGTGAGGGCCAAGACATATAACGTTGGCAATCTCGTCTTGCGTCTCCCAGAGAAGAAAAAGAATAAGCTCAAACCATGATGGGAGGGCCCCTTCATCGTCGATGAAGTTCTCATAGGAGAAGCCTATCGCCTTCGTAATGCATCGGATAATCGCCTTGAGCCGAATCCATGGAACGCTGCTCGGCTCCGACGATTCTACGGATAGTTCGGTAGCACCTTTTTTTTTACTTTGACTAGGTTCCTTTTTCTCCTCTCCTTTTTTATTTTTCCTTCTAATATCCCAGGGTGCGTTCGGATCTACCGAACTGTTAGGGGTACACATCTTTAAATGTACACACCCCATTGTAACTGGGGGCTTCTTTGACGAAGCTTATTACTAAAACCTTGTTGCTTACATTGTTTACGTCGTTTCTTCTATACATCTTTTGCCATTATATGCACCTCTATGACTTAAGTTTTTGCCAAGCTGGGTTGCCTCGCTCCTGTGTTTATACGCTACGTTCCCGATTGTTCAGCTAGGGTGTAAAGGGAGCACCTCTTCGATTGTTACAACCGGGTAATCCGAATCTGTACCTCAGACGGGTGAAGCCGAAAGCTAGCGTTCTTAATGGAATAATTGGTTGGCAAGCAACGACAGATTATTTACATTTATGCCATTCTTCTAAAAAATAAGGGATAGGCTGCCCGTAATTCTATATTTCGGATCAAAGCCTAGGCATGCATAATTAAGCATGCTGCCCTAGGGGAAGGAACCCTTAACGGAACTATTTTCCCTGGAAGATGTTTCTTACGTTAAATAGTAATATAACATAACTCCCCGAAAAAATTTTGTCTGCTTGAGCAATATGACCGGATTGCCTAGTTTCCGGACATAATGAATGTTTATTACATTCAAACATGGTATCCGAAAACACTCCAACTTCTTGGTTTGGAGGTTGAAGCCGAAGGCCTGCGATGACAAATTTTGACAAGTTTGATTGGAGATAAGTTCGATGATAAAGTACATTGATACATCGAATCGAACGCTTACTCTTTATCTATGCCATCTATAAGACTGTCTAAGTTATAGTCTTCTTGCGAATATTTCGCAGCTATCATCACTTGGTCATATACCAAGTTCACGGGAATCTCTTTTCCGTCCGGTCCCGGAGGTCCAACTCGGGCCATACGATTCGGATCGAGCCCGGTGTAGCGTGTTTTAACCATCGCCCATGCCTCTCGTGCACCTTCCTGGCATGTTGACGCCTTCCTAGCTCAAAACGGCATCGGGCACCTTTGAACAGGTTCGCCAACTCCTCCATACTTTCTGGAGGGGCATCGGATGGCCATAAGGCTTTGACCATACTCTTCATGGCTTTTCAGGCCCGCTCATGCACTCCGGACAACTCTTTTAGAACGTTGCCCCGGAATCCGTGTACTTCTTATTTATGACGCCCGGTTAACAGACCTGCAAGAATAGCATTATAATACTCCGAATTACCGGACATTATGAGTCGCCTAGATGGTTCAAAGGTCATACCAAATATGCCGCCTTTCAACTTTTTATTCTCTTTATCTCTTCGGCTTGCTTATCCTTTTCCTCCTCCAGTTTGTTCTTTTGATCAATGGTCATCGTGAATTTATTCATTTCCTCTAGCTCTCTGGTGGCGGCATTTAGCTTTGGTCCGACTCATTTCAAGCTCCTGGGACAGCGCGTTGTTCTTCTCTTTGAGAACCTGCGGCCATAACGACCCTTAAATCGGTGGTTTAACCGCTTCAAGTCTCGGGGGCTACTGGCATATATCTGTTAAATTTGCACAAGCTATTACCTGCATATCCTTTGAAAACAGGTGAGCAAATCCTGCAATCCGTCCCGGGCGGCTCGGATATAAGCATCCACGGAGCTGAGGGCAGTGAATTCCTGCTCGGTAAAAGCTGGAGCATGCATGATCTCTTTCAGTCGTCGATGATTCATCACGCTCTCCACTTCGGAATTTGTGACAGATACGTCATCCGAATCCTCATGAGGTGGATGAGTTGGTGTTGCATCCGTATTGGCTCTCGTCCTGGTTGATGAGCCCGGTGCCGGATTAGCTGATGATCGGCTAACTGGGCCTTTGGACACGGTTCGCCGTGTGCTCCTCCTGAAATAAGGTTGGAGGAGAAATATGACAATCTGCTCTTATGCCTAGGCACATATTAAAGGTTATACCTCTTTGATGAAGGAGGGGGCTGCTACCTCTTGAGCACTACGTTGGTTTTCCCTTGAAGAGGAAAGGGTGATGCAGTAAAGTAGCGTAAGTATTCCCTCAGTTTTTGAGAACCAAGGTATCAATCCAGTAGGATACCACGCTCAGTCCCTCGTACCTACACAAACAAATAAGAACCTTGCAACCAACGCGATAAAGGGGTTGTCAATCCCTTCACGACCACTTGCAAGTAAGATCTGATAGAGATGATAAGATAATATTTTTGGTATTTTTATGATAAAGACTAAAAGTAAAGAAAGCAAAATAAACGGTAATAGAAATAATGGTAGATTAATATGATAGAGAATAGACCCGGGGCCATAGGTTTCACTAGTGGCTTCTCTCAAGATAGCATAAGTATTACGGTGGGTAAACAAATTACTGTCGAGCAATTGATAGAATTGAGCATAGTTATGAGAATATCTAGGTATGATCATGTATATAGGCATCACGTCCGTGACAAGTAGACCGACTCCTGCCTGCATCTACTACTATTACTCCACACATCGACCGCTATCCAGCATGCATCTAGAGTATTAAGTTCATAAGAACGGAGTAACGCTTTAAGCAAGATCACATGATGTAGAGGGATAAATTCATGCAATATGATATAAACCCCATCTTTTTATCCTCGATGGCAACAATACAATACATGTCGTTTCCCCTACTGCCACTGGGATCGAGCACCGCAAGATTGAACCCAAAGCTAAGCACTTCTCCTATTGCAAGAAAGATCAATCTAGTAGGCCAAACCAAACTGATAATTCGAAGAGACTTGCAAAGATAACCAATCATACATAAAAGAATTCAGAGAAGATTCAAATATTGTTCATAGATAATCTTGATCATAAACCCACAATTCATCGGATCTCGACAAACACACCGCAAAAGAAGATTACATCGAATAGATCTCCAAGAGAATCGAGGAGAACTTTGTATTGAGATCCAAAGAGAGAGAAGAAGCCATCTAGCTAATAACTATGGACCCGAAGGTCTGAGGTAAACTACTCACACATCATCGGAGAGGCTATGGTGTTGATGTAGAAGCCCTCCGTGATCAATGCCCCCTCCGGCGGAGCGCCGGAGAAGGCCCCAAGATGGGATCTCACGGGTACAGAAGGTTGCGACGGTGGAAATAGGGTTTTGGCTCCTCTGCTGAGGGTTTGGGGGTACGTAGGTATATATAGGAGGAAGAAGTAGGTCGGTGGAGCCACGAGGGGCCCACGAGGGTGGAGGGCGCGCCCCCTGCCTCGTGGCCTCCTTGTTGATTGCTTGACATCCACTCCAAGTCCTCTGGATCACGTTTGTTCCGAAAATCAGGTTCCTGAAGGTTTCATTCCGTACTCCGTTTGATATTCTTTTTCTGCGAAACACTGAAATAGGCAAAAAACAGGAATTTGGGTTGGGCCTCCGGTTAATAGGTTAGTCCCAAAAATAATATAAAAGTGTATAATAAAGCTCATTAATCATCCAAAACAGAATATATAATAGCATGGAACAATAAAAAATTATAGATACGTTGGAGACGTATCAGGCATCCCCAAGCTTAATTCCTGCTCGTCCTCGAGTAGGTAAATGATAAAAACAGAATTTTTGATGTGGAATGCTACCTAGCATATTTCTCAATGTAATTTTCTTTATTGTGGCATGAATGTTCAGATCCGAAAGATTCAAGATAAAAGTTTAATATTGACATAAAAATAATAATACTTCAAGCATACTAATCAAGCAATTATGTCTTCTCAAAATAACATAGCCAAAGAAAGCTCATCCCTACAAAATCATATAGTTTGGTCATGCTTCATTTTCGTCACACAAGAATGCTCTCATCTTGCACAACCCCGATGACAAGCCAAGCAATTGTTTCATACTTTAGTAATCTCAAACTTTTTCAACTTTCACGCAATATATGAGCGTGAGCCATGGATATAGTACTATGGGTGGAATAGAATATAATGATGGGGGTTGTGTGGAGAAGACAAAAAAGGAGAAAGTCTCACATTGACGCGGCTAATCAACGGGCTAGGGAGATGCCCATCAATTGATGTCAATGCAAGGAGTAGGGATTGCCATGCAACGGATGCACTAGAGCTATAAATGTATGAAAGCTCAACAAAAGAAACTAAGTGGGTGTGCATCCAACTTGCTTGCTCACGAAGACCTAGGGCATTTGAGGAAGCCCATTGTTGGAATATACAAGCCAAGTTCTATAATGAAAAATTCCCACTAGTATATGAAAGTGACAGAACAAAAGACTCTCTATAAAGATCACGGAGCTATTTTGAAGCACAAGTGTGGAAAAGGATAGTAACATTGCCCCTTTTTTCTTCTTTTTTTCTTTTTTTGGGCCTTCCCTTTTTTTATTTGGCCTTTTTTGGGGGACAATGCTCTATGGATGATTATCATCACACTTCTATTTATTTACAACTCAATGATTACAACTCGATACTAGAAAATATGACTCTATATGAATGCCTCCGGTGGTGTACCGGGATATGCAACGAATCAAGAGTGAAATGTATGAAAAAATATACATGGTGGCTTTGCCACAAATACGATGTCAACTACATGATCATGCAAAGCAATATGACAATGATGAAGCGTGTCATAATAACCGGAACGATGGAAAGTTGCATGGCAATATATCTCGGAATGGCTATGGAAATGCCATGATAGGTAGGTATGGTGGCTGTTTTGAGGAAGATATAAGGAGGTTTATGTGTGATAGAGCGTATCATATCACGGGGTTTGGATGCACCGGCGAAGTTTGCACCAACTCTCAAGATGAGAAAGGGCATTGCACGGTACCGAAGAGGCTAGGAATGATGGAAGTTTGAGAGTGCGTATAATCCATGGACTCAACATTAGTCATAAAGAACTCACATACTTATTGCAAAAATCTACAAGTCATCAAAAATCAAGCACTACGCGCATGCTCCTAGGCGGATAGATTGGTAGGAAAAGACCATCGCTCGTCCCCGATCGCCACTCATAAGGATGACAATCAAAGAACACCTCATGTTTCAAATTTGTCACACAACGTTTACCATACGTGCATGCTACGGGACTTGCAAACTTCAACACAAGTATTTATCAAATTCACAACTACTCAACTAGCACGACTTTAATATCACTATCTCCATATCTCAAAACAATCATCAAGTATCAAACTTCTCCTAGTATTCAATGCACTCAATATGGAAGTTTTTATTATGCTCATCTTGGATGCCTATCATATTAGGATTAATTTCATAATAAAGTAATTTACCATGCTGTTTAAGACTCTCAAAATAATATAAGTGAAGCATGAGAGATCAATAATTTCTATAAAATATAACCACCACCGTGCTCTAAAAGATATAAGTGAAGCACTAGAGCAAAAACTATATAGCTCAAAAAATATAAGTGAAGCACATAGAGTATTCTAACAAATTCCGAATCATGTGTGTCTCTCTCAAAAGGTGTGTACAGCAAGGATGATTGTGGTAAACTAAAAAGCAAAGACTCAAATCACACAAGACGCTCCAAGCAAAACACATATCATGTGGTGAATAAAAATATAGCTCCAAGTAAAGTTACCGATAGACGAAGAAGAAAGAGGGGATGCCTTCCGGGGCATCCCCAAGCTTAGGCTTTTGGTTGTCCTTGAATTTTACCTTGGGGTGCCATGGGCATCCCCAAGCTTAGGCTCTTGCCAATCCTTGTTCCATAATCCATCAAATCTTTACCCAAAACTTGAAAACTTCACAACACAAAACTTAACAGAAAATCTCGTGAGCTCCGTTAGCGAAAGAAAGCAAAACACCACTTCAAGGTACTGTAATGAACTCATTATTTATTTATATTGGTGTTAAACCTACTGTATTCCAACTTCTCTATGGTTTATAAACCCTTTTACTAGCCATAGATTCATCAAAATAAGCAAACAACACGCGAAAAATAGAATCTGTCAAAAACAGAACAGTCTGTAGTAATCTGTAACTAACGCAAACTTCTGGAACTCCAAAAATTCTACCAAAATAGGACGACCTAGATAATTTGTTTATTGATCTACTGCAATTGGAATCAGTATTTTATCATGTTCTGGTGATTTTTAACAATTGTTTTCGTGAACAGAAAGTTTCTGGAATTTTCAGCAAGATCAAATAACTATCATCCAAGAAGATCCTATAGGTTTCACTTGGCACAAACACTAATTAAAACATAAAAACACATCTAACCAGAATCTATATGGATTATTTATTGAATAACAACAAGTAAAAATATTGGGTTGTCTCCCAACAAGCGCTTTTCTTTAAAGCCTTTTTAGCTAGGTGTAACATCCCAAATTTTCAATTTGGTATGTTATACATAGATCATCATTGCATATCATATTTTTATTGCATTTTGACAAATCCTCGATAAATCCTAAGCAACTCAAGGACCCTCGGAGAGAGTTGGGGATTTTCTCGAGGCTTTCATATTTGATTTTCATCAAATAATAACACGAGGATTTTGGTTTTAATTATTTTCTCTCCAGAAAAATATTTCATTTAAAATTTAATGAGAGGAGAAAATATGACTTCTCCAAAACAATTGAAATATTGGAGGAAAAATATTAAAATCATTTATTTGATTTTATTCGGATTTTATTTGCAATTTAATTGCATTAAAAAAATATTGCACGTTTTCAAAATTTCTTTTGTGTCAAAAAACAATGTTCACCCTGTTCTAAATATTCTAACTAGACGGGGAAAATTTGTTTTATCTTTTTTGGATTTTTATTTATTTTTCTACGAATTTTTTTTTCGGCGGAATGTTTAAAAAAAATTCGCGCCGCGCCCGACCGGGCCGAGGCCCAGCCGAGCCGCCGGCCCACCCCGCGCGTCTCCTCTCCGCGCGTACGCCGGACCCCGCCGCCGTGACCGCCTTGGACACCGCCGCCACGCCTTGCCCCCTCCTCCAAGCACCGCCCCCTCCTCTTATAAGCTGCCGCCGCCCCCCTTCACCCCGTACCCGCACCCGAGCCGCCGCCGCCGGAAGCCCGCACCGCCGCCGCCCCGAGCCGCCGCCCCGCTCGCCGTTCGCCGCCGCCGGAGCCGCCCCGAGCCGCCCCCGAGCCCCGCCGCACCCCGCCGCCCTCGCCGGAGCCCAACCGAGCCCGCCGGAGCCCCGCCCCGACGAGGTATTACCTCGCCGTCGTTTGCCGGTTTTGTTAAAAAAACCGTTCGTTTAAAAAAAACCATAGATCGGTTTATTTTCTTCGGTTTTGTTATTTTGTGAACGTTCACCGACCCGTTCGTTTAACGAACGCGTTCGTCGGATTTTCTCTGTTAACGAACGTCCGTTCGTTAACCGTTCGTCAGTTTTTCTTTTTCGTCGGATTTTTCCGCGATTATCTCAGATCTTGATTTCTGATCGGATCTTCGTTTCTGTTTAACTTTTCGCTCGTTTATCGAAATCAGGCGATTCAAGCGCCTAGAGTTTCGTCTTGAAATTCTCTTTCCGTTTAACCTACTCAAATAAGTTTTTGCTACTGTAAAATTTGACCTAGATCCAGATTAGTAAACGGAGCTTGTTTCTTTCGCCGTTTGACTTTCGTTGCTTCGTTCGAGTTGATTCTTTTTGCAAACCAGAGTTCTTAAGTTGAATTTTCTGGTTGGATCTTTCATTCGAGTTTTACCTGTGCATTAGATAAGTACTTATTGTTTGCTTGTTTGTTTGCGATAGAGTACCCGGAGTGTGCCGCTTGTTACTTCGAATCGCTAGGTTTCGCGGATCATCAGCAAGGCAAGTAACACTTTGATCATATACCTTCCATACCCAGTTTTTATTGCATTAGATCTATTCCTCAAACATTGCATGATTAGGATCTAATTAAATTGTGGGTATTGGGAAGTAGTTGAGGTAGTACCTATTACCTGTTCTTTTATCAAACCCTTGGGAGTTACTTCTACGTTTGCTATTATATTGCCATGCTATGCTCGTAGACGTGGATTGGGTTTGAGAGACATTCACGACAGATGTGAGATTGTTAATAATGGTTTACTTAAGGTGGCAACTAAAACTCACATCTGGGTGGATTGAGGCACCTGGGGAACCCAGTGTTGTCTGTTTGTATAAGGACCGCCACCCAGGCTCAAAGGGATCATAAGATTATTCATGCTAGAAACTTCCGTGTGCAGCCACAAGCTATTATGGGCTCTAGCATAGTTGAGTAGGTTACATGATCTCTTGAAGAGGTGGGCTAGCAGATGTAGGGGAAAGTAGGTGTAACTGTCCACCCGGAGTAAAGAGTGATTGTTCCTGAAAGGCTGTGTCTCGATCATCCGTTTCTCAAACATCATGTAGTGCGAGAATCAAGCGGAGGCGATCGAGTCTTGTGGGGAAAAGTGCACAAACCTCTGCAGAGTGTACAAACTAATCATGGTTAGCCGTGTCCCCGGTTATGGACAACTTGAGTATCTAGTACCTGGATTATCATTTGAATCTCATCACCATGTTACTTTTAATTAATTTTGTTGGGTTAATGATGACTTTTAATTGGGATTGAGATGCTGTCAACCATCTCAATGTTTAACAACCACCATGATAGTTAAATAAAATTTATTCCTTTGCAGTAGGGAAAAATTGGCTTTTCGCAAAACTTTAACCATAGAGCTTTCCACCAGCCATATATGCATGTAGTATAGCATTATTATGTTCATTATTTCTCCATGTGTTATTTTGCCAGCATATTCCATGTGCTGACCCGTTTTCGGGCTGCAACGTTTCATGTTGCAGACTTTTCAGACGACGAGTAAGGTGCCTTAGGTCGTGGTCTTATACTCAGTGATGCCGTTGGAGTTGATGGACTCACTTATCTTCCAAGTCTTCCGCTGTTATCGTTTTAGATGGCCTTAAGCCATATTTATCATACTTATTCTCTTTGGAGATATTCGATGTAATAAGTGTGTGATTGCTACTCTGTTATAAATCCTCCATTTGTACTGTGCGTGTCAGCATTACTGATCCAGGGATGACACTGGTGCACAGCAGCACAGACCATTTGAGGTCTGGTCGCTACAAAGGTGGTATCAGAGCACACGCTGACTGTAGGACACGACCACTAAGCTTAAGCCCTAGAACACTTCTCTCTTCTCATTTCTGACCCCTCTCCACTTTCTACTCTTTTAGGAATGGCGGATGCAAGGAGCAAGTTCATGCAACCAGATGAAGACACGCCTTTTGGACGACATTTGAAGGAAGTCACTAAGTACTTGAACATAGGAATACCAAGCATCACCGGAACCTACAACGCCACATTACCCGAAGAGGAAAGCTGGAAGATTCAAGTTCACATTCCAGGAAGGACGTTTGTGCCAGTTACTGAACCCATAAGATTGATTTTCGAAGCACCAACCTGGAGTTTAGGGAAGAGCATGGCCGCCCACATCGCTATGGGACGCATTGGAGAAGTCTACCACCAGGAGCTTAAGGATACAATTTATCAGATTTGTGGACGCCGAGACGCGCAATGGGAGATGATCAGAACCAAGAAGGATGGATCAATTGCAGCTTTCATCCAGGAGCAAAACCAACACATTCGTCGCCAGGAGAACCAGATGTGCTCGGACAAGGAAGAACTGAAGAAGGCATTGACGAAGATCAAGGAACTGGAGGAAGAACTCAAGGCTACACGCGAGGATTATATGGAGGAAATCGTCGCATTAGTAGGGAAGAATGACGACCTGGAGAAGAAGATTGGAGTATTCATGGGAAATCCAGTGCCAAAAGCAAAAGATGACGAATGCACTTGTCCGGATAACTACATCATCATCGACGACACCGACTCGGAACCAAGTGAAGATGACTTTGTTGATGAAGCTGGAGCAGACATCATGGAGTCTTCAACGGATCAGAATTTCTAGTAGACCACCCTATCAGTAGTAGTTTTCCCCCATTTAATAGTATAGTTCAAGCACTTTGTAACGCTAGTTAGATCGATTGTTATGCCTTGATTGAATTGATTGAGTGATATTGATTGTATTTGTCTCATGAGCATATGGGTAGTGTTTTCCCTCTAGACCTCATTCTATTCTTAACTCTCATCTTTTCTAACCCATCAGATGCCTCCGAGACGCGACACCGGATTTGTTTTCCCACCGGAGATCACCCAGTTGATTCAGCAACAGAATGCCCTGATGCAAGTGTTAGTGCAGAACCAAGGCAACAACAACAACAACAACCCACCACCACCACCACCTGTTGATCACTTAGCCCGTTTCTTGAGGCTAAACCCGCCGGTGTTTTCCAGTAGCACCGAGCCGATTGTTGCAGATGATTGGCTCCGCAAAGTTGGAAGGGAGTTGACCACTGCAGGATGCACAGATGCGGAAAGAGTGCGTTTTGCCGCACATCAGCTTGATGGACCCGCAGCATCATGGTGGGAGAATTATACCGCCACACACCCTATTGACACTGTCACATGGGACCAGTTTCAGCAAGCTTTCCGTACAGCTCATGTTTCAGCAGGAGCTATGGCTATGAAGAAGCGTGAGTTTCGCAACCTACGCCAAGGAGGACGCACCGTAGGCCAGTACGTGGAGGATTTCAGTAAGTTAGCACGTTATGCACCAGATGACGTTGCTACAGACGCAGCCAAGCAGGAGAAATTTTTGGAAGGACTGAATGATGAACTGAGTATGCAGTTGATGGTAGCAACCTTCAACAACTACCAGGAGCTGGTAGATAGAGCTCTCATGATTGAAGGGAAGCAACAGCAGATTGAAAACCGTAAGAGGAAGTATGGACAAGGGAAGTATAACTCTGGAGCTCAGCAGAAGCCACGTTTTGCCCCGAAGCCGGGAGGACAGTTTCAGCATACCCATGGAGGAGGTAGTTCGCACAATCATAATGGCTCCAAGAATGGTAATGGAAATGGAGGAACCAACGGACAGAACCGCACCAACCCATCTACCCCAGCCAAGAGGGATCTAAGTCACGTTACCTGTTTCAAGTGCCAGAAGACTGGACATTATGCAACTGATTGTCCTGAAGCCCAAAATGGAAATGGTAATGGAAGCTCTGGGAAGAAGCCGAACCCGTTCAACAAAGGACACGTGAACCACGTGAGCGTGGAGGAGGTTGAAGCACAGCCTGATGCAGTAATAGGTAAGTTTTTGGTTAAGTCATTTACTGCAACCGTTCTTTTCGATACTGGTGCATCGCATTCATACATATCAAGGGGATTTGTGAATAAGTTTAAGCTGCCCACCAAAGTTCTCAGAACCCCTATGTTAGTAACCTCGCCAGGAGCAGAGTATATGGCAAGCCAAGGATGTTTTCAGATGCCATTGGCCATTGGTAGGCATGTTTTCCCCTCAGACCTAATAGTTTTGGAGTCGCAAGGTTTGGATGTGATTTTGGGAATGGATTGGCTATCGTTGTATGGAGGAAACATCGATTGCGCCAGTAAGTCGATTTTGCTTACCACCCCAGAAGGAAAAAGGATTAAGTATGTATCCCGGCATATGCCTAAGAGGACTCAAGTGAATTCCTTATCAGGAGTTGTACAGGAGGAAGTACCAGTGGTGAAGGATTATCCGGATGTATTTCCAGAAGAGTTGCCAGGCATGCCACCGGATAGAGACATTGAGTTTCTGATTGAACTTTTGCCAGGCACAGGGCCAATATCTAAGAGACCGTACAGGATGCCCGCAAAAGATTTGGAGGAAATTAAGAAGCAGATCAAGGAGTTACTGGATAAAGGTTATATTCGCCCAAGTTCGTCACCTTGGGGATCACCAGTACTTCTAGTGGAGAAGAAAGATGGATCGTTGAGGATGGTTGTTGATTACCGTGGATTGAATGAAGTGACCATCAAGAACAAGTACCCACTACCGATGATCAATGATTTGTTTGACCGCCTACAAGGAGCTAAAGTATTTTCCAAGATCGATCTACGATCAGGATACCATCAGTTAAAGATTCGAGAGCAGGATATACCTAAGACGGCTTTTACCACCAGATATGGACTGTATGAGTATACCGTTATGTCATTTGGCCTGACTAACGCACCTGCCTATTTCATGAACCTGATGAACAAAGTGTTTATGGAGTTTTTGGATAAGTTCGTCGTGGTGTTCATTGATGATATTTTAGTCTTTTCCAAGAATGAGGAAGAGCATGAGGAGCATTTGCGATTGGTACTTGAGAAGCTCAGAGAACATCAGTTATATGCCAAGTTCAGCAAATGTGAATTTTGGCTGAAGGAAGTTGGATTCCTTGGACATGTTATTTCTGGAGAAGGAATAGCAGTAGACCCTGCCAAAGTTGACACAGTGACAAGTTGGGAATCACCCACGTCAGTTGGAGAAATCCGGAGTTTTCTTGGACTTGCAGGATACTACCGGAGGTTCATCGAGAATTTCTCGAAGATTGCTAAGCCCATGACTGAGCTATTAAAGAAGGACACCAAATTCAATTGGACTGAGGATTGTGAAGCTAGTTTCCAAGAGTTGAAGAAACGATTGGTTACATCACCAGTGTTGATTCTACCAGATCAACGCAAGGATTATGAAGTTTATTGCGACGCTTCTCGTCGAGGACTTGGAGCAGTGCTTATGCAGGAAGGAAGAGTTGTGTCATATGCTTCACGACAACTTAAACCCCATGAGAAGAATTATGCTACGCATGATTTGGAGTTAGCAGCCGTGGTGCATGCGTTGAAGACATGGAGACATTTTCTCATCGGAAACCATTGTGAGGTGTACACGGATCACAAGAGTTTGAAGTATATTTTCACGCAGAAGGAGTTAAATCTCAGACAGAGGAGATGGTTGGAGCTTATTAAGGATTATGATATGAGATTGCATTATCACCCAGGAAAGGCTAACGTAGTAGCAGACGCGTTGAGCCGCAAGAGTCATGTCAACACCCTCATGACAGGAGAGTTACCTCAGGAGTTAGCCGAGGACCTTCGCGAGCTATGTTTGGAGATAGTCCCAAGAGGCTATTTAGCGACACTGGAGATTCAGTCTACCTTGATGGAAAGGATCAGAGAAGCTCAGAAGACAGACAAGGAGATTGACGAGATAAAGGAGAAGATGAGCAAAGGAAAAGCCAAAGGATTTCGTGAGGACGAGCACGATACCTTATGGTTTGAGGACCGCGTTTATGTGCCAAATGATCCGGAGATCAGGAAGTTGATTTTGCAAGAAGCCCATGATTCACCGTACTCGATTCACCCAGGGAATACCAAGATGTATTTGGATCTGAAAAATACTTTCTGGTGGACCGGAATGAAGAAGGATATTGCAGAGTATGTAGCAGTTTGTGATGTGTGTCAGAGAGTGAAGGCAGAGCATCAGAAGCCAGCAGGATTGCTACAACCATTGCCGATACCCGAATGGAAGTGGGATAAAATAGGCATGGATTTTATCACAGGATTGCCCAGGACTCGTTCAGGCTATGACTCAATATGGGTTGTAGTCGACCGTTTGACGAAAGTAGCTCATTTTATTCCAGTGAAGACCACTTACACCAGTGCTAAGTTGGCAAAGATATACATGACCAGGATCGTATGTTTGCATGGAGTTCCGAGGACCATTGTATCAGACAGAGGAACCCAGTTTACCTCGAAGTTTTGGAAGCAGTTACATGAAACATTGGGAACCAGGCTAGAATTTAGTACAGCCTTTCACCCACAGACAGATGGACAGACCGAGAGAGTCAATCAAATTTTGGAGGACATGTTGAGAGCTTGTGCACTAGATTATGGATCTAGTTGGGACGACAATTTGCCATATGCGGAGTTTTCTTACAACAACAGTTATCAAACCAGTTTGAAGATGGCCCCTTTCGAAGCTTTGTACGGAAGGAGGTGTAGAACACCGTTGTTATGGGACGAAGTTGGAGACCGTCAGTTGTTTGGACCAGATTTGATTAAGGAGTCTGAACAGAAAGTGAGGTTGATTCGCGATAGGCTCAAGGTAGCCCAGTCCAGGCAGAAGAGTTATGCTGATTCTAAACGAAAGGAGACAGTTCACGAAGTCGGAGACAGAGTTTATCTTCGAGTATCACCACTTCGAGGAGTGAAGCGCTTTGGAGTTAAGGGAAAGTTAGCGCCCCGTTTTATCGGACCATACAGAGTTTTGGAACGTATGGGAGAGGTTGCCTACAAGCTGGAATTGCCCGAAGGATTGTCTGGAGTTCATGACGTATTCCACGTTTCCCAGTTGAAGAAGTGCCACGCAGAGATGGCTGAGATACCACTGAGAGATACTGTGCCGCTGGAAGCAATTCAGCTGGAAAGTGATTTGACCTATGAGGAGAAACCAGTTAAGATTCTTGAGTATGCCAGCCGAGTTACCCGCAGTAAGGTTATCAAGTTTTGCAAAGTCCAGTGGAGTCACCACACGGAAGATGAAGCCACCTGGGAGCGAGAGGAAGATCTACGGAAGGACCACTCCCACCTGTTTTCTAGCCAACCCGAATCTCGAGGGCGAGATTCATCTTAAGGGGGGTAGGTTTGTAACATCCCAAATTTTCAATTTGGTATGTTATACATAGATCATCATTGCATATCATATTTTTATTGCATTTTGACAAATCCTCGATAAATCCTAAGCAACTCAAGGACCCTCGGAGAGAGTTGGGGATTTTCTCGAAGCTTTCATATTTGATTTTCATCAAATAATAACACGAGGATTTTGGTTTTAATTATTTTCTCTCCGGAAAAATATTTCATTTAAAATTTAATGAGAGGAAAAAATATGACTTCTCCAAAACAATTGAAATATTGGAGGAAAAATATTAAAATCATTTATTGGATTTTATTCGCAATTTAATTGCATTAAAAAAATATTGCACGTTTTCAAAATTTCTTTTGTGTCAAAAAAATGTTCACCCTGTTCTAAATATTCTAACAAGACGGGGAAAATTTGTTTTATATTTTTTGGATTTTTATTTGTTTTTCTACGATTTTTTTTGGCGGAATGTTTAAAAAAAAATCGCGCCGCGCCCGACCGGGCCGAGGCCCAGCCGAGCCGCCGGCCCACCCCGCGCGTCTCCTCCGCGCGTACGCCGGACGCCGCCGCCGCGCCTTGCCCCCTCCTCCAAGCACCGCCCCCTCCTCTTATAAGCCGCCGTCGCCCCCCCCCTTCACCCCGTACCCGCACCCCGAGCCGCCGCCGCCGCCGGAAGCCCGCACCGCCGCCGCCCCGCTCGCCGTTCGCCGCCGCCGGAGCCGCCCCTCGCTGCCCCCGAGCCCCGCCGCACCCCGCCGCCCTCGCCGGAGCCCAGCCGAGCCCGCCGGAGCCCCGCCCCGACGAGGTATTACCTCGCCGTCGTTTGCCGGTTTTGTTAAAAAAACCGTTCGTTTTAAAAAAAACCCTAGATCGGTTTATTTCTTCGGTTTTGTTATTTTGTGAACGTTCACCGACCCGTTCGTTTTAACGAACGCGTTCGTCGGATTTTCTCTGTTAACGAACGTCCGTTCGTTAACCGTTCGTCAGTTTTTCTTTTTCGTCGGATTTTTCCGCGATTATCTCAGATCTCGATTTCTGATCGGATCTTCGTTTCTGTTTAACTTTTCGCTCATTTATCGGAATCAGGCGATTCAAGCGCCTAGAGTTTCGTCTCGAAATTCTCTTTCCGTTTAACCTACTCAAATAAGTTTTTGCTACTGTAAAATTTGACCTAGATCCAGATTAGTAAACGGAGCTTGTTTCTTTCGCCGTTTGACTTTCGTTGCTTCGTTCGAGTTGATTCTTTTTGCAAACCAGAGTTCTTAAGTTGAACTTTCTGGTTGGATCTTTCATTCGAGTTTTACCTGTGCATTAGATAAGTACTTATTGTTTGCTTGTTTGTTTGCGATAGAGTACCCGGAGTGTGCCGCTTGTTACTTCGAATCGCTAGGTTTCGCGGATCATCAGCAAGGCAAGTAACACTTTGATCATATACCTTCCATACCCAGTTTTTATTGCATTAGATCTATTCCTCAAACATTGCATGATTAGGATCTAATTAAATTGTGGGTATTGGGAAGTAGTTGAGGTAGTACCTATTACCTGTTCTTTTTATCAAACCCTTGGGAGTTACTTCTACGTTTGCTAATATATTGCCATGCTATGCTCGTAGACGTGGATTGGGTTTGAGAGACATTCACGACAGATGTGAGATTGTTAATAATGGTTTACTTAAGGTGGCAACTAAAACTCACATCTGGGTGGATTGAGGCACCTGGGGAACCCAGTGTTGTCTGTTTGTATAAGGACCGCCACCCAGGCTCAAAGGGATCATAAGATTATTCATGCTAGAAACTTCCGTGTGCAGCCACAAGCTATTATGGGCTCTAGCATAGTTGAGTAGGTTACGTGATCTCTTGAAGAGGTGGGCTAGCAGATGTAGGGGAAAGTAGGTGTAACTGTCCACCCGGAGTAAAGAGTGATTGTTCCTGAAAGGCTGTGTCTCGATCATCCGTTTCTCAAACATCATGTAGTGCGAGAATCAAGCGGAGGCGATCGAGTCTTGTGGGGAAAAGTGCACAAACCTCTGCAGAGTGTACAAACTAATCATGGTTAGCCGTGTCCCCGGTTATGGACAACTTGAGTATCTAGTACCTGGATTATCATTTGAATCTCATCACCATGTTACTTTTAATTAATTTTGTTGGGTTAATGATGACTTTTAATTGGGATTGAGATGCTGTCAACCATCTCAATGTTTAACAACCACCATGATAGTTAAATAAAATTTATTCCTTTGCAGTAGGGAAAAATTGGCTTTTCGCAAAACTTTAACCATAGAGCTTTCCACCAGCCATATATGCATGTAGTATAGCATTATTATGTTCATTATTTCTCCATGTGTTATTTTGCCAGCATATTCCATGTGCTGACCCGTTTTTTGGGCTGCAACGTTTCATGTTGCAGACTTTTCAGACGACGAGTAAGGTGCCTTAGGTCGTGGTCTTATACTTAGTGATGCCGTTGGAGTTGATGGACTCACTTATCTTCCAAGTCTTCCGCTGTTATCGTTTTAGATGGCCTTAAGCCGTATTTATCATACTTATTCTCTTTGGAGATATTCGATGTAATAAGTGTGTGATTGCTACTCTGTTATAAATCCTTCATTTGTACTGTGCGTGTCAGCATTACTGATCCAGGGATGACACTGGTGCACAGCAGCACAGACCATTTGAGGTCTGGTCGCTACACTAGGCATTGAGATTTCAATGATGCTCACAAGAAAGACAAGAATTGAAGCACAAAGAGAGCATCATAAAACACGTGACAAACACATCTAAGTCTAACATACTTACTATGCATAGGCATCTTATAGGCAAACAAATCATCAAGGCAAGCAAAAACTAGCATATGCAAGGAAGCGGAAAGAAATAATAGCAATCTCAACATAACGAGAGGTAATTTGGCAACATGAAAATTTCTACAACCATATTTTCCTCTCTCATAATAATTACATGTAGGATCATAAGCAAATTCAACAATATAGCTATCACAAAACATATGCTTAACACGATCCACATGTATGCAAAGTTGACACTCTTCCAAAATAGTGGGATTAACATTAGCTAAAGTCATGACTTCTCCAAACCCACTTTTATCAAAAACTTCATTGATCAAAATCCAAATATGTGGGATCTAAAGTTGACACTCTTCCAAACCCACTTTCAATACTATTGCAAACATTATTATCAATCTCATATTCATCATGGGGCTTAAATAAATTTTCAAGATCATAAGAAAAATCACCCCAATCATGATCATTGCAACTAGTAGTAGACATAGCAAACTTAGCATCCCCAAGCTTGGGGTTTTGCATATCATTAACACAATTGGCATCAGGAGAATTTATAGTAAAATCATTGCAATCATGCTTTTCATCGAAGGAATTATCAAGTACGGGTGCAATAGCAACGATCTCATGTTTAACATATGGAACTATAGCAAATTCATTTTTATAAATATTGGCATCATGGCCACAAGAATAGCAAGCATCGTGTTCATCAAGGGATATTTCAATCAAATCATCGGAATCATAATTATCTATAGATTCATGTATATCATTATTTTCTTCCTCCATAGACTCCTGCAAAATATTAGCCTCTTCTTGGACAGCGGAGGAGTTCTCAATATATAGTTTAACATAGGCATTAGAAGCATAATTATCATAACAATATTTAAGTATGGCAAAAATTTCAGATTTGTAAAGAGTAGCATCATACGTTTCAATCAAAGAAGCAATTTCATAAGCACCCTTAAAAGCAACAAATTCTTCAATTTGTTGAACATCATAGTAATTATAAACACCCTTAGCATACGAAGATACGATTCCATTATCACTAAACTCACATTAATAGGGAAGGTGTTTCTTAAGGTTTTCAGAGCAACAAGTAAAATCATAAATTTCACAAAGATTCCAAGCATAACACATCAATCTGTTTATTTGATCCCATAAGAGTCTCCCCTTTTCAGACAAATGGTGACGCACAAAATGAGCATGCTCATCTAAAGATTTCCCATCAACTAGGCTAGTTGGGGTTTCAGCACGAGCGCATAAGGATCGTAGATGATCCAAGTAGAACACTTTAAGTGGATCCATATCAATAGATTTTTAGCAAGCAAAGATGCAAGAAAATAGAAGGCACATGGCAACACAAGCAAACAATAGATCTGACGATAAAAGGCAAACGAAAAAGAAAGCGAATAAAATGGCAAGGGTGAAGTGGGGGAGAGGAAAACGAGAGGCAAATGGCAAATAATGTAATGCGAGGGATAAGACTTTGTGATGGGTACTTGGTATGTCTTGACTTGTGCGTAGACTCCTCGGCAACGGCACCAGAAATCCTTCTTGCTACCTCTTGAGCACTGCGTTGGTTTTCCCTTGAAGAGGAAAGGGTGATGCAGTAAAGTAGCGTAAGTATTTCCCTCAGTTTTTTAGAACCAAGGGATCAATCCAATAGGAGACCACGCTCAAGTCCCTCGTACCTACACAAACAAATAAGAACCTTGCAACCAACGCGATAAAGGGGTTGTAAATCCCTTCATGGCCACTTGCAAAAGTGAGATCTGATAGAGATGATGAGATAATATTTTTGGTATTTTTATGATAAAGACTAAAAGTAAAGAAAGCAAAATAAACAGTAATAGAAATAATGGTAGATTAATATGATAGAGAATAGACCCCGGGGCCATAGGTTTCACTAGTGGCTTCTCTCAAGATAGCATAAGTATTACGGTGGGTAAACAAATTATTGTTGAGCAATTGATAGAATTGAGCATAGTTATGAGAATATCTAGGTATGATCATGTATATAGGCATCACGTCCGTGACAAGTAGACCGACTCCTGCCTGCATCTACTACTATTACTCCACACATCGACTGCTATCCAGCATGCATCTAGACTATTAAGTTCATAAGAACGGAGTAACGCTTTAAGCAAGATGACATGATGTAGAGGGATAAATTCATGGAATATGATATAAACCCCATCTTTTTATCCTCGATGGCAACAATACAATACGTGTCGTTTCCCCTACTGTCACTGGGATCGAGCACCGCAAGATTGAACCCAAAGCTAAGCACTTCTCCTATTGCAAGAAAGATCAATCTAGTAGGCCAAACCAAACTGATAATTCGAAGAGACTTGCAAAGATAACCAATCATACATAAAAGAATTCAGAGAAGATTCAAATAATGTCCATAGATAAGCTTGATCATAAACCCACAATTCATGGGATCTCGACAAACACACCGCAAAAGAAGATTACATCGAATAGATAGAATCGAGGAGAACTTTGTATTGAGATCCAAAGAGAGAGAAGAAGCCATCTAGCTAATAACTATGGACCCAAAGGTCTGAATTAAACTACTCACACATCATCGGAGAGGCTATGGTGTTGATGTAGAAGCCCTCCGTGATCAATGCCCCCTCCGGCGGAGCGCCGGAAAAGGCCCAAGATGGGATCTCACGGGTACAGAAGGTTGCAGCGGTGGAAATATGGTTTTGGCTCCTCTGCTGATGGTTTGGGGGTACGTAGGTATATATAGGAGGAGGAAGTAGGTCGGTGGAGCCACGAGGGGCCCACAAGGGTGGAGGGCGTGCCCAGGGGGGTAGGCGCGCCCCCTGCCTCGTGGCCTCCTCGTTGATTGCTTGACGTCCACTCTAAGTCCTCTGGATCACGTTTGTTCCGAAAATCACGTTCCCGAAGGTTTCATTCCATTTGGACTCCGTTTGATATTCTTTTTCTGCGAAACACTGAAATAGGCAAAAAAAACAGCAATTTGGGCTGGGCCTCCGGTTAATAGGTTAGTCCCAAAAATAATATAAAAGTGTATAATAAAGCCCATTAATCATCCAAAACAGATATATAATAGCATGGAACAATCAAAAATTATAGATACGTTGGAGACGTATCAGGGGCTCCACGACGCTCCCGGTTTCCTTTTGTTTTGAAGGCTCCCCCTGCGTAGATCCTACCGTCCTAGAGGCCGCCCTCGATGGGGTGCGGCTCGATGAGCGCCGATCCTATGAAACACGATTCAGTGTGATGGGTGAGACGCAAGTGAGGGGCTCCTTTTTTGAGGATGATTTCCGAGTACTTACATTGGAGAAAGGGAGAATGCCGGGATAGTCGGCCATAATAGCCACTTCCAAGCCGTCAAGGCTCGCTTGATAAAAGACTCGATCATCAAACTCTATAAATATATCCATATCCTCGCGAAAGCCGGGGTCTTCGTTGCGAGCACAGTCCTCTGGCTGTGGGGAGGGCCAATGAACATTTTCGACCACCTTCCTCCATGTCTGTTTTAAGATGACCAGAACAATTTGATTAGGGCACCTCGATAATGAGGTAGGACAATGCTGATAATCAAAAACTCACCCATTCAATGGGATTATACATGGAAAAACCTTCCCGACAATTTAAACGGGTGAATTCTCCTTTCTCCCCCTTATAAAGATCTGCCAGAATGGCGGCTAGAGCGGCTGGGGTATCCGAACCCTCGCACTTATAACGAGATGCATCGTCCGTTCCGTTGTAACACCATAAAGGGTTCACTCTAGACTGAAGGGGCTGGATGCATCGCTTTATCGCGATGGCCATGACTTCGATTATCGAGAGTTCGGAATGGGCAAGTACCCTGACCTTGCTAACCAACCTCTTTACTTGCGCACTGTCTTCTTGCTTGGGGCTCCGGGGGCGCCAATTGAAGCATTTCTTCAAAGGAGCACTGGAGAATTCGGGAAGTCCATGCCGAACTGGGTCCGAAAGGGGACCGTCCTCAATATAAAACCATTCCGAAGTCCATTCTTCGGATTCCTTCTTGGGAGTTCCGACGAGGTAACCTGATCCGGCTATGCGCCGTACTTCGGCGCCGCCCACTTCAAATATGGAACCCCCTTGGGAACGAGGGACGAGGCAAAGGAACTTTCTCCATAGTTCGAAATGAGCCTCGCAGCCTAAGAACAGTTCGCAGAGAGCGACAAAGCCCGAAATGTGCAGGATAGAACCTGGTGTGAGGTTGTGCAACCGGATCCCGTAGAACTCCAATAGACCTCTGAGGAAGGGGTGGATCGGGAATCCTAAGCCCCTTAGAAGAAACGAGACGAAGCACACCCTCTCCTCCTTGTTGGGGTTGGGGAAATTTTCTGCTAGCACGTCATTGCCAAATCGAGGCCAATCCCGCCCGCACGGAGACTAGATCTGCGGGAGGGAGATATCCCTCTGTCTGAAGTCGATTCAGCTGGAGGTGAGACACGGAGCAGCTTCGCCAATCACCCGCTTGAGGGCCATGAGGGCGCGAAGAAGAGCGAGGAGCATTGGCCATGTTTTAAAGTTTCGTGGTTGGCTCTGATGATCTTTGCGCGATGTGGATGGCATTCGGGGATCTAACCTCCTTATATAGATGTCGCCCTTGCATGGCAAGGGGCTTATTTGTAAAAGATTATTGTGGACCGTTCGCATTCGCCCGACGCGTGGACATCGAGGCGACGACAGGAAGGGATCGTAAAGGCAGAACATGGAGGTCAAAACCGGATTGTCGTCAATCCGGAGTATGATGAAGAACCCGCCTTGCAAAGCCGAAGACATAAGCCGGATACTACATCGTCATTGAAGGCAAGTTCGGGGGCTACTGAGGGAGTCCTGTATTTGGGGGTCCTCAGGTGTCCGGTCTATTCGATATGGGCCGGACTGATGGGTCGTGAAGGCGAAGCAGAAGACCACCTCCCGTGTCTGGGTAGGACTCCTATGAGCGTAGAGCGGCAAGTTTGGTGTCCGGGTGTAATACTCCTTTCCTCTGTGAACCGACTTTGTACAACCCTAGGCCCCTCCGGTGTGTATATAAACCTGAGGGTTTAGTCCGCAGAGGGCATCATAATAAATCATAGGCTAGACATCTAGGGTTTGGCCATTACGATCTCGAGGTAGATCAACTCTTGTAACCCCTATACTCATCGAATACAATCAAGCAGGACGTAGGGTTTTACCTCTTTTAAGAGGGCCCGAACCTAGGTAAACATCGCGTCCCTATTGTCCCTCGTTACCATCGATCCTTAGACTCGCAGCTTGGGCCCCCCCCTACCCGAGATCTGCCGGTTTTGACACCACCGCGACTCGTCTCCCTCGTCGTCGTCCTCCGTCCTCATCGTGGCAACTTGCCTCCCCACCATCGTCGCAGACCACTTCGCTCGTCGTGAACCAACCTCCTCCTGGTCCGGACCTGTCCTCCTCCGCCACCGTGGCCGTCCTCCTCGACTCTTCCTCCTCCGTCGCACCCCTTCGTCTGCCAACATCCTCTATGGCCGGAGCATGCAAGCCACGTTGATTCTCTTCCTCCCTGACCACCTCGTCTGATTCTAGGAAGGTGAGTAAAGAACTGACCGATTCTCTCATGGGTTATGGCTTGTGATGATGGTGATATGCTGCTACATGTGTGTGTCAACACATACATGGATATGTGGTGGGATGTGATGCTACATGTGTGTATTTTGTGGTGCCGCCGTATTGCTTTGTAGATGTTCTGTTGTACATACAGATTTGAGGAAGAGAACATGTGTGATATTCTCCACTAGTAGTAGATGCTCATGTATATTTGCTTTGCAGATGTGCCGTTGTCCACTGGAAGAAATACATATGCATGTGATGTGCAGATTTGAGGAAGAAGAAAGAAATAAAAGTGTTGAAACGATAATTCAATTTGGAGCCCGGGCTCATTTGCACCTGGTGACCAGTAAAATAATAAAATAAATAAAACCATTTTTAATGCAAAATGCTCAAAATTTGTAGGGTTCGTGCAAAATTTCGGGATGTTTGGACATTTGATGAGCTTGCAGCAAAAAAAGGCAAAATTGGGTGTGAACAGTGCCGTTTTCAAAAGTTTCTCCGACTCCCAAAATTTCTCTTTTTTGCCATGAGATCCTCAAATGTCTAAACTTCATCAAATTTTGCACGGGCATCACGCACAAAAGCATCTTGCACGACCAAAAAACATTTTTTTATTTTTCATGAATTTACTGTTCATCCTCGGGCTCATCTGAGCCCAGGTGCCGAAACGTCGTTCCCGTATTGAAACTGCTTCTGAAAACAACAAAAACGAAACAACAACGCGAGAAAAAAAATGCCGTCCCCTCACCAGCTACAAGCCTAGTACAAAGAGCAAACAAAAAAGAAGACAATTACACAACAACCCACCTATCCTCAGGCCACCATGCAAATGAGGCCCAATTGGGTCATGCCATGCCTGGCACGAGACGTATACTATACGGGTCATGCCGTGCCAGCCCGCGTGCCACGCCCCAAGGCCCAAGCACGACTCCTATAGTAAAACGGGCCAGACCGACACGTCCAGCCCACCAGCCCGTGTATTATTCAACCTATTGGGTTGTACAAATAAAAAAAGGACCATGCCGTGGGAGCACAAGCACCGCTCGTTTATAACCGTGACGGGCCGAGTACGCGGCCCCGACCCATCTATACAGCTTTGCATGTAGGTATATCCACAGCTGGCCAAACAGGCCGGCCCACGAGCACGCCGACACAGCCCGTCATGGACCAGGCACGACACGAGCTAAATGGGCCATGCCTGGGCCTAGAGGCTGGGCATGCGGGCCGGATGGCCCGACCCAGTTATTATTTATTATTTTTTCATATACATATATATATAAATCCTAAATTACAGCCCAATAGGCTGAAAAACATGCGGCCCATCACGCTAAACATGCTACAGGCCGGCCCGTTTAATAATCAGGCCGTGCCTGGGCCGAGAAGCGACGCACGTGGGCCGACACGACCCGGCCCGGCTATTAAACATGCCACGGCGGGCCGGGCCGTGCCAGACACGACTAACACGAGCCGGGCCGGCCCGTTTGGGGTATATCGAAGCAACCAGCCCGATAAGGCCGAAAACCCCCGTCCCGCAGCTTCACTTTCCCCGTTCTCCTTCCAATCCACCACTCCGCCGCTAGGGTTTTTAAGTTTTAGTCCCACAGCAGCGGCGGCCGTCGGCGGCGACAACCAAACCCCCGCGGGATCCCGAGCGAACTCGAGCGAGAGAGATGAGGCTCCTCACGCACAACTTCCTGGCGTCGAACGTGAAGGGCGTGAGCACGGGCTACCCGCTCGCGCTGGAGGTCGCCAAGACGTCCATCAAGGAGGTGGAGCTCAACGTCGACTTCCTCCGCGGGATCCTTCCCAAGATCGACTGGCGGGCGCTCTTCGCCGCCACCAGCGCCGCGGGGTTCCCGGAGCTCCTCGCCGCAGAGCAGCCGCCCGAGGCGGAGCTCTTCGCCGAGGGCGCCGCGGACGTCGAAGGCAGCGCGATCCGCCGCCTCCACCACGCGCTCCTCGAGATCCACGTCGAGGAGGGCACCCTCGTCTGCCCCGACAGCGGCCGCTCCTTCCCCATCCTGAAGGGCGTCCCCAATATGCTTCTCCATGAGGACGAGGTGCGGCACTGACTCGCGTGCAGCACCAGCCGGCTGCCTTGCTTGCTTGTTTGCTCGTGCCACATACGGTTATGCACTTCCAGGGCTTGGACTCCTAAGATTGTGTGTATGAACTATCCTAGTATGAATTGTGGATCTTGAAGTCGTACCTTGATAAATACTACTACCTGTGACGTTTTGCTCCAAATCGCGCTTTTGTTTCAGCATATTGGGGCTTCTGAACCTTGACTTTACTCAACTGCTGCTACTGTACTTTTTAGTAAATTTTCCTTTGATGATCATGAATGATTTAGTACAGTAGTGTGAGGGATTGCTGTAGGGGGAAATGAACATATGAAATTACAGTTTATTTGTGGTTAAGTATAATTTGTAGTTCTGTTGAGGAAATTACTTTTTGATTGAGTAATTTGGGGTCAAAACTATTGCTTAGCGTGCATTTTTATTCTCGCTGAGGTGTTACAATATTGAATCATCTCGTAGCATGCATGGTGTTAGTAGTGTCATTGGGACTGGTAATGAATCATCCATTCATCTTGTATAGTAGATGAAAATTTGATTATGATTTGTGCCAAAACTACCAATTGAGGGCTGTATGAATATGGCTGCATTTTTGTTATGTGTGTGTATAGGGGTGTGTTTAGGTGCAGAATTTTCAGTCATACCCATCAAACAATTTCGTACACTAGTTTGAAAATCTGAATCTTCCTCTTACTGGCTCTCATCACTGGTGTATACCATATACTAGTGAGTTGTACGTGCTTTGCACGCGAGATATTGTTGCACCATAATATTAACAAGCCACAGTATTTACATATGCATAATGTAAAATACAGTGTTGTTACCGATGATAGTTGAATTAATTAAAAAACAAAATTTAGCCACATAGCGCATTGTACATGATATAGTATATGTATTGACCTTAAGGCATCTTCAAAAGTGATCCTCAAAACTTCGGCACATGTCCGATCGGACATTTTTGTTCACTTTTGCAATCCAGTGGGACCCTTATCATTTCGCAAAGTCGTCTGGATGTCTGTGAGCTATACCGTAGTCCGGACATCCACTGACCAACCAAAAGCCTCCATGTGGTCCTCCTCTCTTTTCTCTCTCGTCATGCATGGTCCTCCTCTCTCTCTCCCTCCTCCCAGCTGTCATAACACCACATATCCCACCACATGCATTGTTGAGTATTATTAGGAAGTATAGGATAGACTAGGATTTGGTCATGCCTTGTCTTGTACTCCAAGTTGGTCTTTGTACTCCTATATATATGCCCACGAGGCTCAAGCAATACAACGAATAATTCCACCAAATCCCTCTCTCCCTTCTAACATGGTATCTATCGCAAGTCGATCCTAAACCCTAGCCGCCGCCGCTTCCGCACCCGCACGCCGCCCCCGGGGCGGTCGGCCTCCATGACCGCCGCCGGGGGCCGCGCCGCCCGTACCTAGGGTTCGTCCGCCGGTCGTGTTGACCGGCTGCCCTAGAGAGTCTTTTCCCCGAGCCTTGCTCCGGGGTTCTCTCCCATCGGTCATCTTGGTCGCGCGGTTTCTTTTGGTTTTCCGATCCATTTTTGATCGGTTTGCGTCGCCCACCGCCGTCGTCGACCCCGTGCGCCTCTACTCCAACACCGGCGCAATCGGTCGGCTTCTTCATCGACCCGGCGGCCTCGCGCGTCGTTCGCGCGTCGTTCGCGCGTCTGCCCGTCGGTCGCCCCGAACCGGCGGCCTCGCGTCATGCGGCGGCCCTTCACCGTCGCCGTTCGCGCGCCGGCCCGCCCGTTGATCTATGCCGGCCGTCACCGCCCTGCTCCGACCGGGACTCCTGCATCACCCCGACCCGGCGGCCTCGCGCCATGCGGCGGCCAATCATAGCCGCCCTGCCGCCCGCCGTCGCTGGCTTCATCTCGGACTCCGCCCGTCGGTTACGCGCGCCTCCACAGGTCCCGTGAAGATCGTCCCCGAGTTTAGCGCGCCGCTCCACCGATCGAGCAATCGGCTGCCGATGCGTCGCCCCGTCGGGCCGCAGCGCCGCTGCCCCGTGGTTCTTCTCCCGGCTGCATCGACCCGCGTCACCGCTGCGTCACCCCTTCTCTCCCTTCTAACATGCATGGCCCGTTGGCCCCCCTCTACTCTATCTCCTCCCAACCAGATTAATTTGTGAATAGTTTTGGATGGCTCACTCCGGCATTATGTCCGCGGACCATGCCCGGACATAAAAACAGACATATACCGGAGACTTTTGCAGGTCGGCTTTGGAGATGCCCTTAAGACCAAAATTTCATGAGCATGAATAGTTAGTTCAGGATGCCCCCATAAATAGCTAGTATTACAACATTTGGTAGAAACTATTTGAAAACCTAGATAGACTTCAAGAAGTGGTTGATAATAAATCACGTTGAACAAGATTTCACATGGCAATCTCATACTCCCTCCGTCCGAAAATACTTGTCGAAGAAATGGATGTATCTAGATGTGTTTTAGATCTAAATACATCCATTTTCATACATTTCTGCGACAAGTAATTCTGGACGGAGGGAGTAGATGACAACGCTTTTTGCAAGAGGAAGAAAAACTATTGGAGCAAGAGGATGCATGAAGAGTCTAGAATAGACAAGTGTCCCGAGATAGTAAAAGGGGCAGCTGCATGGATCTTACATCACACACAAGAATTGGTTTACATCAGATTTTATATTTAACCATTAGAAACTTCTAGATAGTACACATGGCACAATCTGATGTAATGAATAGGAAATCGGACGGCTATCAACATTCGGATTTGCCACCTCTTTGCCATCGGATCGAGTTCATCCAACGATCCATATTCAAAGTTATTCCTACACTATATGGGGGTATAGATATAGATATAGATAGGGGTATAGATATAGATATAGATAGGGGTATAGATATTCTTGTTATACAGGAGTATATGTCATCGGTCTGTACCTGTGTTGCACACATGATTCTTAAAAAGAAAACGAAAAAAGAAAACTGTGTTGCACACATTTATATCCAAACACATCGTGTACCTGTGTGGCACACATGTATATCTTAACTTTGTGTCCAATCTAATGGGCGATCCTCGAAACTCCATGTTAGCCTTAATCACGTAGACAGGAACATAAGTTCCACAACTGTTTTCTACTATCCCCAAGTGTCGTTGTCAGTTGCCCTATTTGTGATGGCAGCATAGGCATCAGTTGCTTGCTTGCTCATATCATTTCCCCATTTGGGTCCAGCCACCAACTTCCATTTGATGTTCAATGTTTTTTAAGATGCTTTACCTTTTAAAAATGCTGTTAAATTGTAACAAGAAAGTTATTGAGCGCTTATGGTGATCCTGATAGCAATTGGTTGCTCCATTATACAGTCCCCTATAAGTAGAGTTAATGTTTCCATTTTTCTGGAGCAGATATTCATCCATTTTATTGCTTGCGTTTTAGGTGAATATGTTATGCCAATGACTTTGATATTAAGTTCAGTACAGAAAGGTATGTAAGTTTTGTATTTTAGGTTTTTAGATTTATGGTACAAACTACTCCAGCAACTAAATCTCCAGCAAAAATAGCAACTAAATTTCCACATATTTAGTGCAGTACTATTTTACAAAAACTTGCATGATGTACTGTTCCACATCTATATATGTGGAAATGTACTCCAGTAAATTGAGCTTATGCCTGGAAATGTGCAGCTAGACACCTAGTACTGTTCGAGGAAATCTCCAGATGTATTTAACAGTTCACAACTTTTGTCAAATGAGAGCTCTAGGCTCTTTTGGCCATGTGAAATCCAAGCAGGAATAGTTTTCTGTTCTAGTAGCACCTCTGAATCCTGTACTGGTCCTCACAAATTACAGCAGATCAAGCTAGGCAGCCAGCTTGGCGTATGAAATAATGAAACCCACAACTCCTGGTTGGTTGGGTTGGTGACCAAATGCAAATTTCTGGCGTTAGTAGTCTGCAGGCACATCACAATTTGATGGGACGTCGCAAGGCCCGTTGTAGCAGCATCGAGAGAAAGTTCTGGTTCTGGGTGGCACTCCCATATTTGACTAAGACGTTTGATCACTTGTACGCCACATTTCGCTGTACGTCCAGTGCGCTCATTATAGTTTCATCCAGTACACAATTGAAGACTTGCTGTAGAAATCTTTGGAAGATCATGTCGAATGGTACTGGTACGGTGGCCTGGTCCGGCCATTGAAAAACCTTCAGCTGTCCCTGTTAAATGCAACCCACTGGGTGCACGCCCGTTCAAGGAAAATGAAAGGTGGAACATTGATTGAGGACTGAGGACTGATGGAACGGGCCAGTTCCAAGATCTGAAGTAAGAGTAGCATTTTCTTTTCAGTGTTATGGAATCAGCAGCAGGCGAGAGTTAGGAGAAACCCCCCGATTGGTATATAAGCCGGACACAGATATTTAGAATTTAATGTTTTAACTAACAAAACATATGTAATATGCCATATAAAGTATAGGTTTAGAAACTCCATTCGATGATGAATTTAAAGATATATTGCTTATAGGCACTGTTGAAATATATTGGCCGTCTCTCTTCATCAGTTCGGACTTTTGAATGAGTTGGCTGGAGCATGAATTCAGTATGATATCTGGGCCAAGAGATATTGACACTAACAAAACATATGTAATATGCCATATAAATTATAGGTTTAGAAACACCATTCGATGATGAATTTAAAGATATATTGCTTATAGGCACTGTTGAAATATATTGACCGTCTCTCTTCATCAGTTCGGACTTTTGAATGAGTTGGCTGGAGCATGAATTCAGTATGATATCTGGGCCAAGAGATATTGAGTTTTAGGCTAAATAAGACATATCATCCGCTTCTCTCGGGATACTCCCTCTTATCCATATTAATTTCGCTGACTTATTTTTACTAAATCAGTGATATTTTTTTTAAGGAAATGGAGTAATAGTTTTTGAACTCTAAATTTGTATGAACTTTCCGCTAAACGAAATTGCGCGCCCCCCATAAGCCTGCAAACACGACTACTTCGCTTTGGTTCAAAAAAAAACACGACTACTTCGCTCACTCGGGCATGACCTAGAAAAAAACTCTCCCTCGGGCCCACTGGCAGTAGACATCTTCCCTCGGACCCGTGCGTCGGCAGTCAGGACCCAGTTCGTCAGGAATCACGCACGATTTCTCACACGTAGACGAACGAGATGAGCGCGACGAACGGGTGAGCCACCTCTTTGAGCCGCTCCGGCCGGCGGCCGGCGAGCGCTGACCAGCGACTTCCGGGCCCACCTCGGGCGATCCAGTATCGCGGCATCGGCCGGCGTGTGTACACGGCCGGGCAGGAACCGGAGGCGTGCACGAAACCTGGCCCATCCCGTGTCGCCCGAGACCGGTCTTCACTTCTGCAGCTGTTCAGGGCCCACTCGTCACCTACTGGCTCCTGCCAGAAACAAGTGTTCGGAGCGGTGCGGACGACCTATCGGAAGTTCGGAACACATCATAGACTCGGTTCGGTAGCCGAGCAGCCCGAGTTGGACCGCAGCTATCTGTCGCACTGACCCGGTCTTATTCCGTGCTAATAGTCTTTTGTGGATTGGTTTTGAGACCTGTGATCCGAAATAAGTGTCACACATTTGAACTGAAGTTAGTTTAAAACTGCAACACTTATTATGGATTGAAGGTAGCAGCAAATACTCGATTCATCGACCATCTAAAGAAGAACTCTATTTCAACCCACCTGAGCGTGACTCGCTGTAAAAAACAAACAACTGTAACCCAGTCGTCTCTAGTCAACATCAATAGCCGTTCAGTCAAAGAAAACAAACATGAACTTCGTTGTCTAGACTGGCTCAATCAAGTAGCAGTGCTCAGGGTAAAAACTAAATCAAGTACTCCCTCCGTCTAGGTGAATAAATCATCTTAGGTTGTGCATCATGACGAAGGTGGAGAGAAAAACGAAAGAATTTAATATTTATTTGCTAATTAATAGCATTGCATGCAACAAACCAACCACCGCATGTCATGTTTGATAGTCTCAAGTCATTAAAAGCATACAAGCCCCACATTTCTTATTGGTTGATTCCTTTATTTATGTCAAAAAATAAGAAACAACGTGAGAGTTAATGCACCGCGCCTATGTGTTTTGGGACTATTTAGTTTTCGTAAAATGACTTATTCACCTAGACGGAGGGAGTAGCAGTGTTGGCACATCACTCGGCTCCTCGCTCACTTTGGAGAATGAAACTTACCAGCTATTTGGAAATAATTATTTCCAATCGCTTTACAAATAACAAAACGGGAAGATTTTATTCTTGTCATTAAAAGTCGGGTTTTTTCTCCCTTTTCACATCAACAACAACACTCATGCAATGAAACGAGATGGCATGTCATGTATTAGTAAATGCTCTAACATGTTTTCACTATGATGAAGAACATCATTTATCCTTTCCAAAAAATCAGTGATGAAATTTGGTTTGAATGACAATGGTATTTAAGATCAATTAATCAACCCCTCTTGCAAGTCATAATTAAAATAGGAGCTATAACACTAATGGTGTTGTCACTCTTTAAGTTCCAAGGGGTCCATGTTCTATTGCTTAGCTAGATGCCTTCATCGGTTATCGAGTATTTAATGTGTTTCACAACCCTACCATGTATATATATGGAGGTTTGCGGGCATGGAAGATTAAAATGAAAAACATAGGTGCAAACTGAAGAATGGAGAAATGGAGGGTTGATTTGTTATCAAGCCAAAAAGTTACAACAACCAGCCACATGAAAACGAGAAGGTTTATACTAAAGGGTGAAAGAGAGAACAAACAACAACCAAAGCCAGGTCGGAACCACCGACGTAAGCCTTCCATCTCCCGGATCATGAGATAAGGTGTAAAGCACATTATGACATATTCTTGGAGACATGTGATCAACCTCCAGCAATTGGAGAGTTTCATTCTTAAAAAATGTGTATGTTTTGCTCTTTTCCAAAATCTCTACATGGTAACCCTACCGCTGGTAGTTAAACTTCAGACATATGCTTAAGCATGTCTTTCTACAACTCATTCCTACTGACAGTGGGTTGCAATGAGTAGGCAATGGAAACCATCACATTGCAAGATAAACACACATGTGATTCGTGAAGTTGCAATCCATGCAATGACAAATGATCGTCCCTCGGGTGGATGAAGTGAAGTTTTGCGCATAGGATAATGCGACCATCAGTGAATTGCCAGATTGTCCAGCTTGGTGATCCTTCCATGGGCTACAAGTGAGACAAGAATTGGGATGTTGGGCTTGACATAAGTCTGCGAAATCTTGATCAAACAGAAGGGAGAGGTGGATCCTCTAAACTGAGTGTTGTAAGAAAATGTTGTCGAGTAAACTACTACCGCCAAGAGATGATATCCAAAGTGCCACAGTCAAGCTGAATCTCTTGCTTGCAGTTCCGGGACCTTTCACATGTTTATTATCGACTATATTGAGGGTGTGTATATTTGTCTTTTGATGTCTTGCTTCCTTATTCTCATTTCTATACATTGAGGATTTATAGCGACAACTAGCTGAATTCTTGTATCTTAGAGTGTTTAATATTTACTATAGTAACATGAAATTTTATTACTCACGATGTATACTAGTAAGGTACTCGTGCATTACATGTAGAAGCTTTGATAACCAAAGTATGGATGCATAAACATGTAAGTTTGTAGTCATTTGTACATGTTTTAGATGCAGATTTACTTTTTGTAGCTCTTCCCATTCAAAATCAATATTATAGCTACAAAAATACTACATGAAACTGGTGTAAATATATCTATCACATTAAGTATATCGTATTGCAACGTTGAGTAGCTAGTGTTGCATCTTTAGAGACAAAATAAATTTTATGAATGTGTTTTCATAACCTCGAACAAAAACTTAAAGAATCAAGTGTGAATGGCAATTCTTTTAGAAGAAAAAGTTGGGGAGGACTTAAAGTATGAAAGAGTCTAGAACAAATGGGAAGTGTCTATGATGTGAGGTTTCTGAATATTGTTCATTGTAAATTGTAAGTAAATAAAGAATGGCCATTCATTTAGATGAGAAAAGTTAGGATAATCACAATATGGAAGACTCTAGAAGAAAGGAGAAGTGTTTGTGTTTTCAGGTTTGTGCATATTGTGCAATGTAAATCATAAAAAAGGCAATTCATTTTGAATTAAAAAGTTTGATAATTAAAGTATAGAAGGTTCAAGAAAAAGTTCTTGTGTATTGAGGTTGTGCATATTGTGCATTGTAAAACAGAAAGCAAAACAATGGCAATCCATTTAGAAGAAAAAAGTTTGGATAACTAAAACATGAAAGATTTTAGAACAAATGAAAAGTCCTTGTATTTTGATGTTTGTGCATCATGCTCAAGCTCAACCATGGATCTTTTAGATTGTACATTTGAAAAAACTCGGTAGAGTGAAGATGATATCCAATGACCAGTAATTCTCGGAATTGCTGCCTCTGTACCATCGGATTGGTTCCATCCAACAACCAATACTAAAATATATTCACACACTATATAGGAGTATAGAATATCATTATTTCGTTTCGTATTTTGTAGGATTTTAATACAAAGTCGTGGATAAGAAATATTTTTATTAACCTTTACTTGTTTGATGCACCGCAGTCATAATATGATACTAGACTTTTTCTCTATCATCCTTTATTGCAATGTTACATAGTCTTTTTTCTTGGATGACACTACATGATACTCTCATGACATTTGCATAGAAAGAGGTCCTAAAAATACTTAAATCTAATTGGTAGATACTATGAGATTTGATGATCTGCGAATTTGGCACCATGTATGTTTTTTTACATAAGAATCAATTGTATCATCTTTCTCTATTAGTTCTGTGTTACATAGATTTTTTTTACTTAGTACGCTAAAGCGATGTACAATGCACGGTCCTTTAGAGATGTGATCATGAAAAAAACGTTCTTTTAAATACCCATGCTTATTTATATAGCAATGATGCTTAATTAGAGACCTCTTCTCTAGACAGAAGCACTGCTGCCTACACATAAACCCAATTTATTTTTACAAACACATGCCTACGAGGCAGCTACACATGTCTGCAACTGACTGTGGAATACGAATACGAAAAACAACCTTAGGTCTCCTTTGAAGAAATTACATAGGATTTTTAGAGGGTTAGAGCATCTACAGTTGGACTTGGCAGATCCGCCTCCTATATGTCCGTAGACGCGGCTGGACGTGGCCATGAACAGTGACCGAACACCGAACGTGGAGTTTCTACACCCAGGAGCAAATGCTCTTGGTGTGAATAGTAATATAAAAAGAATTCAAAAAAACAAAAAATTCTGAATTTTTTTGTGGCATACTTTCACAGATGTTACTTGTGCATGAAAAAATTCATCGCAAAATCACATTGATGGAAGGCGTGGTAAAAAAAATACAAAATCGATGCTCTGAAAATGTTACTTACAAAAGCATTTTGGAGCTTTGATTTTATTTTTTTGGCACGACTTGCACCAATGTGATTTAGTGATGAAATTTTGCATGCACGACAAACATTTGCGAAAGTATGTCCCCAAAAAAATTCAGAATTTTTTGAATTTTTTATTGTACTGTTCACACCAGGAGCATTTTGTCCTGGGTGTAGAAAGGTACTTTCGCCGAACACCTTCATTTTTCTTTTGTTCCATCTAACCATCTCATATTAGATAACACAAACCCACACAAAACATGAACTATAAAATCAATGTAACCCAGTTAGCCTACAATACTCATCGTCATCGGGGATGTCAACGACCTTCGTGCTGCGTCCTGCTCCGCCTCCACCTGCCTCACCGCCTCTCCTCCTCCGGCTCCAACGAGTTCGCAGGGAGGCTGGTTGCGATCCGGGCTTCGCACCTAGCCCGAATTGTTGGGGAACGTAGTAATTTCAAAAAAATTCCTACGCACACGCAAGATCATGATGATGCATAGCAACGAGAGGGGAGAGTGTGTCCACATACCCTCGTAGACCGAAAGCGGAAGCCTTAGCACAACACGGTTGATGTAGTCGTACGTCTTCATGATCCGACCGATCAAGTACCGAACGTACAACACCTCCGAGTTCTGCACACGTTCAACTCGATGACGTCCCTCGAACTCCGATCCAGCCGAGCTTTGAGGGAGAGTTCCGTCAGCACGACGGCGTGGTGACGGTGATGATGTTGCTACCGACGCAGGGCTTCGCCTAAGCACCGCTACGATATGATCGAGGTGGATTATGGTGGAGGGGGGCACCACACACGGTTAAGAGACCAAGAGATCAATTGTTGTGTCTATGGGGTGCCCCCCTCCTCCGTATATAAAGGGGGAGGAGAGGGCCGGCCAAGGGGAGGAGGCGCGCCCAAGGGGGGAGTCCTACTCCCACCGGGAGTAGGACTCCTCCTTTTCCTATTTGGAGAGGGAGAGGGAAGGAAGAGGAAGGAGGGAGGAAGGAAAGGGGGGCGGCCCCCTTCCCAATTCGGATTGGGCTTGGGGGGGCGCCCCCTCCCTTGCTCCTTTCCCCTCCTTTCCACTAAAGCCCATTAAGGCCCATATACCTCCCGGGGGGTTCTGATAACCTCCCGGTGCTCCGGTACTATCCCGATCTCACCCGGAACCATTCCGGTGTCCAAATATAGTCGTCCAATATATCAATCTTTATGTCTCGACCATTTCGAGACTCCTCGTCATGTACGTGATCACATCCGGGACTCCAAACTACCTTCGGTACATCAAAACACATCAACTCATAATATAACCGTCATCGAACTTTAAGCGTGCGGACCCTACGGGTTCGAGAACTATGTAGACATGACCGATACACGTCTCCGGTCAATAACCAATATCGGAACCTGGATGCTCATATTGGCTCCCACATATTCTACGAAGATCTTTATCGGTCAAACCGCATAACAGCATACGTTGTTCCCTTTGTCACCGGTATGTTACTTGCCCGAGATTCGATCGTCGGTATCTCAGTACCTAGTTCAATCTTGTTATTGGCAAGTCTCTTTACTCGTTCTGTAATACATCATCCCGTAACTAACTCATTAGTTACAATGCTTGCAAGGCTTATAGTGATGTGCATTACCGAGTGGGCCCAGAGATACCTCTCCGACAATCGGAGTGACAAATCCTAATCTCGAAATATGCCAACCCAACAAGTACCTTCGGAGACACCTGTAGAGCACCTTTATAATCACCCAGTTACGTTGTGACGTTTGGTAGCACACAAAGTGTTCCTCCGGTAAACGGGAGTTGCATAATCTCATAGTCATAGGAACATGTATAAGTCATGAAGAAAGCAATAACAGCATACTAAACGATCAAGTGCTAAGCTACCGGAATGGGTCAAGTCAATCACATCATTCTCCTAATGATGTGATCCCGTTAATCAAATGACAACTCATGTCCATGGCTAGGAAACTCAACCATCTTCGATTAACGAGCTAGTCAAGTAGAGGCATACTAGTGACACTATGTTTGTCTATGTATTCACACATGTACTAAGTTTCCGGTTAATACAATTCTAGCATGAATAATAAACATTTATCATGATATAAGGAAATAAATAATAACTTTATTATTGCCTCTAGGGCATATTTCCTTCACGAATATCCTCAAGTAGCTCAAGGCGCCGCTCCAGCGTGAGCATGGCGTATGTAGTCACCTTCTGTCGGGCAATGGTTGTTGGTGGACATCGAGTGGATGGTGCGGTGAGGGAGGGGAATGGATGCCGTTAGGGCCCGGGGTAGCCGGACTTTGGCCCTGGCAGCGAGCCGGAGTGGCGCCACGTGGCGACATGAATACGTCCAACCGTCCACATCCCCAGAGGAGATGCCCGTCGGGCTGATTGTTTTCCAAGTGTTTCGACCTGGGACCCTGAAAGAACATGCGGTGCCCCCATGTTTGGTTTTGGTAATTGCTGAAAATCTCTGTGGACTAATGGTTGCCTTGAGTTATATTTGAAGGGTTTGTCCATAGGCTTTTCTTGGAGTCCATTTGTTGGTTTCAAGGAGAGTTTGTGATGACCAAGGTGCTATTAAGGAATTATCCAAAGATTGGTCTTACATCATCCAAATGAATAGAGTTGGAATGATTCAAGGTTGATCAAGACTAAGTACAGAGAGTGTTTCAAGTTGATCAACACACAAAGCGTAGAAGATGTACCGAGAGGGATCAAGCGATCCCATGGTATGGTAAGCATTTCCAATTACGCTTTGTGTACTAACCCATGGTCTTTGTGAAAGTTCTATGTGGGGTTAGGTTATCTTCCATGGGCTTGCGTCAAGAGGAAGATCACATACAACCTATGGAGGATGACATCAAATCAAGGTTGTGGTGTGCAAGTTCAAGTGATGCATCACGAAGAGATCAAGTGCTTGAAGCTTGCCATCCATTGTGGTGACAATGGACTTGTGAAGATGTGCCGAAGAGTGGCTCACCCATAGTGGAGTATGGGGGAGCAATCTACTAGTCTTCACCGAGCCAACGAAATCAAGAAAGGTGGTCCAACTTCAGGAAGTCAAGATCGTCTACATCTAGCTCAAGTGGACTTTGTGCAAGGCAAAGGTTTTCCCTTGATAGGTCCTCTATTTTACCGGTCTCATGGTGGTAGTTTGGAGACCGGGTTATAGGATCGATTGCCGTACTATCAAGGGGGGCTCTTGATGAGTAGCTTGATCGTATCATTCGCAGAGAGCTCAAACCATTGCATCCTTGCATCATCTTTCTTGGTTCTTGTTTGGTTCTCTTTATGCGTCTTAGAGCTTATGGTCATCTTCTTGACAAGCTCAAGTTCATCGAAAACGGAGTTCACATGCTTCTTCCTTTGCGTTTTTAGTGTTGGAGGTTTTACCGGTCTTTTTCGAGGAAGGGTTCTCATTATTTTCTTTTGGGCCTTTTCTAATTTGCTTATTATTGTTATTTCTATCAAGATTGTGTTAGCCCTTGTCGCTAGCTTTCCAACAAACTTGGTTTCGTTGAATTCAGAGTCCATTTGCAGAAGTTGTGGCAGTTTTGGTGTTCTGAAAAGGCTGCAGCGGTACTACCGCGGACAGGAGCGGATGTAATTTTTTACTACCGCTCCGGACCAAAAACTCGTCCCAAGTCCATCGGAAGTAGGCACGTATGTATTTTTTAGTACCGCTCGCAAGTAGTAGTACCGCTACCCCTAGCGGTAGTACCGCTACACCTAGCGGTAGTACCGTGAGGACAAGTGGTAGTACCGCTCCGGCGGTTCTTCTGGCCTTTTGCCTCCTCGTTGTTGTTTTTCAAAAGGCTACTGCCTCCCTAGCGGTAGTACCGCTCCTTGGAGCGGTAGTACCGCTCGGTGCGGGGTGTGAGCATAATGGTTGGATTTTCCCCCACCGATGTCACGCCCGGATAATTAAGCTACAGTGAACCTCTGCTAATGATGCCACGTCACCTCGATTACTGTTACTAATCTCGCATTAGTTCGAAAACCGATTCGAATTCAAATTAAAAATCACGCAACCACAAAAGTTTTCAAATATTAAAACTACAATATTCTGAGTGAACCAAATATTCCATAACTAATTATGGTGGTGAAACAACATTTAAAAAAATGGTTTAATGGCCTATAATAATTAAAACAGTGGATAAAACAAATAAGTAAATGCCTTTTTAGAATTATAAACTTACAGACTATTTTAATTAAATGCCAAAATAATATTGGCAGTGGTATATTTGGGAATGATAGTTTAGGTACTATTTTTATATTTTATAAAAATAAAATAATTAGAAAACAAAATAGGAAACTAATAGGCAGTAAAAGAAAAATAAAAAAAGGTAAAAAGATTAAAAAAAGGTAAACAAGCCCCCTGTTCCCTGGACCCAAGCCACTAGAGCCAGCCCAGCCCAACCCCTACACCCGTGGTCGATCCCCTCCTCTCACTGCTCCTCCGACCGGGCGCCTGGACGCGCTCCCACCCGACCGCCTCGCCGGCGACGCTGGGAGGAGGATAAGGCTGCCAGCTCTCTGACGCCTCGGCCCCCTCGCCTCCCACTTGCCTGCTCAGCTCCACTCGCCCCCCACTCCTCTCCCTTCCCCCTCCTCCAGATCCATCGAGCGGTGCCATCGTTGTCGCTTCAGCGTGGCCATGGCCAACGCCCTCCCTGGGCCTCGTCGAGCCATCGTACGGCCTCCCCGGCGTCGCCCTCGTCCTCCACTCGACCGAGGCCGACCGGTGGAGTTGCACAGCGACGCCTACATCGTCTCCTTCCTCCCTGAAGCCGACGCGGTCTTCTTCTTCCTCCGACTGCCGCATCTCGCCGTCATCCTCGACCTCCTCCGGCTGCCCCGAGTCACCTCCGACCTCCGCTGTGAGGCCCCGCTCATTTACCCATCTACTACATGTTGTTTCCGTCGCCGTAGATGTCGTAGCCGCCGCGGTCAACTTCACGCTCGTCACGCCACCGGACGCGCCCGAAATCCCCTGCATCGCGCCCGCGGCCGTGTCTCGTGCGCGCCACCCCTGCGAGCCCCGTGCCGGCCGCACCCCGTGTTCGCCAACCCGCGCCGCCGCCGCGCGCATGCCCTCGCTCACCACCACTCCCGCATGCTGTTGCTGCTTTTGCTTTGCCGCTACTGCTGCTGTTTTGCTATAACGGCTGCCGCTGCTCTGCTGTTTTACTGCAACTGCTGCTCCCGCACTTCTGCTCACTGCTACTACTCCCAGCCGCCGCTGCTGCCGCATCGCCCCGCCTCTGCTACTGCTGCCGTGCCGCGCCGCCAGTCGCAGCTCCGCCTGCCCCCTGCTGCGTGCCAAGCGCGCGCGTCCATCGCTCGCCTTTGTTGCTCCTTGCCGACCGGCCCCGCCGCGGCCACCTCCCCGGTGACCCGTGCTGCTCCATGGCCCGCGCGAGGCCTAGCCCCCCTGTCGGTTGCTGATGCTGCTGCTGGCCATGGCCTTGCGGCCATGCGTGCGTGCGTCGTGTGTGCGTGCGTGTTGTGTGCGTGTGTGTGCGCTGTTAGGATTAGTTTAGGGGCTAACCAAAATTAATTAAAAGCTAACCCCCATGCTAATTCCCCTATTGTAACCATGATAGATGGGGTCCACTGCTGAGTATAAATGTTAAATCAGTGTTGAAATTACTAGAGAGAATGACATGCGGGTCCCACATGCACTATTCACACCGTTGACCAGTCAACAGTTGACTGGGTCAAGTGGGTCCCCTGGCCCCACAGGTCATAGGTTGTGGCTGGCCTCTACTGTGTACACATAGCTTTTCACTATTTAAATCGAATTAAAATAATTTCGGAATAACATTAAAACTTTAGAAAATCATATAAAATAATCCGTAACTCGGATGAAAATACTTTCTACATGAAAGTTTCTCAGAACGACGAGACGAATCCGGATACGCAGCCCGTTCGTCCGCCACACATCCCTAACATATCGAACTCGCAACTTTCCCCCTCCGGTTCATCTGTCCGGAAACGCGAAACACCGGGAATACTTTCCCGGATGTTTCCCCCCTTCGCCGGTATCACCTACTACCGCGTTTGGGCATACCTAGCATCACGCTTTGTCATGTCATGCATCGTTATGCATCTGTTTGCATTGTATTCATTGTTTCTTCCCCCTCTTCTCTCCGGTAGACTACGAGACCGACGCCGCTGCTAGTGCCCCGACCGACTACGCTGTTGACGACCCCTCCTTCTTGCCAGAGCAATCAGGCAAGCCCCCCCTTGATCACCAGATATCGCCTATTCTACTCTCTACTGCTTGCATTAGAGTAGTGTAGCATGTTACTGCTTTCCGTTAATCCTATCCTGATGCATAGCCTGTCCTTGCTACTACTGTTGTTACCTTTACCTGCAATCCTACATGCTTAGTATAGGATGCTAGTATTCCATCTGTGGCCCTACATTCTTGTCCATCTGCCATGCTATACTATCGGGCCGTGATCACTCGGGAGGTGATCACGGGTATATACTTATATACATGATATATGATACCTGTGGTGACTAAAGTCGGGTCGGCTCGTAGGAGTACCCGCGAGTGGATCTTTGAGGCGGAGCGACAGGGCAGGTTGAGACCACCTAGGCGAGAGGTGGGCCTGGCCCTGGTCGGCGTTCACGGTTACTTTAAAATAACACGCTTAACGAGTTCTTGGTATTTGATCTGAGTCTGGCCATTTGGTCTATACGCACTAACCAACTACGTGGGAAAGTTATGGGCACTCGACGTCGTGGTACCAGCCGAAGCCTTCGTGACGTCAGCGATCGAGCGGCGCGCGCCGCATTGGACCGTAAGCTCGCGCTTGTATTAAGGGGGCTAGGTCTGCTTCCGGCCGCGTACGCAACATGCAGGTGTGCAATGGGCGATGGGCCCAGACCCCTGCGCGCATAGGATTTAGAATGGCGTGCTGACCTCTCTGTTGTGCCTAGGTAGGGCTGCGACGTGTTGATCTTCCGCGGCCGGGCATGACCCAGAAAAGTGTGTCCGGCCAAATGGGATCGAGCGTGTTGGGTTATGTGGTGCACCCCTGCAGGGAAGTTTATCTATTCGAATAGCCGTGTCCCTCGGTAAAAGGACGACCCGGAGTTGTACCTTGACCTTATGACAACTAGAACTGGATACTTAATAAAACACACCCTTCCAAGTGCCAGATATAACCCGGTGATCGCTCTCTAACAGGGCGACGAGGAGGGGATCGCCGGGTAGGATTATGCTATACGATGCTACTTGGTGAACTTACCATCTACTCTCTTCTGCATGCTGAAAGATGGAGGTGGCCTGAAGCGTAGTCTTCAACAGGATTAGCTATCCCCCTCTTATTCTGGCATTCTGTAGTTCAGTCCACCGATATGGCCCTTTTCACATATACCCATGCATATGTAGTGTAGCTCCTTGCTTGAGAGTACTTTGGATGAGTACTCACGGTTGCTTTTCTCCCTCTTTTCCCCCTTTCCCTTCTACCTGGTTGTCGCAACCAGATGCTGGAGCCCAGGAGCCAGACGCCACCATCGACGACGACTCTTACTACACTAGAGGTGCCTACTACTACGTGCAGGCCGCTGACGACGACCAGGAGTAGTTTAGGAGGATCCCAGGCAGGAGGCCTGCGCCTCTTTCGATCCGTATCCCAGTTTGTGCTAGCCTTCTTAAGGCAACTTGTTTAACTTATGTCTGTACTCAGATATTGTTGCTTCCGCTGACTCGTCTATGATCGAGCACTTGTATTCGAGCCCTCGAGGCCCCTGGCTTGTATTATGATGCTTGTATGACTTATTTATGTTTTAGAGTTGTGTTGTGATATCTTCCCATGAGTCCCTGATCTTGATCGTACACGTTTGCGTGCATGATTAGTGTATGATTGAATCGGGGGTGTCACAAGTTGGTATCAGAGCCGACTTCCTGTAGGAATCCCCCTTCCACACTCCTTGGCCGAAGTCGAGTCTAGACATTGCAAAAACTTCTACTAACATGGTTGTGTGTCTTACGGGCCCACGTCGCCATTTGGGTGGTATTAGGATGTTTTATTCCTTGACTATACTCTGGGACTCTCATCTCTCTTCTATTCGGGTTAAATGAATTTTGATAAATCTAACATTAGGATCTCGTGATCATTTTCACCCGGAGAGCCCCTTCACTCCAGATGATGGCTTGATTCATTAGAAGACCCTAAAGATACTCTCTGATGTTATCTCGAGAACTTGTGTTCATCGCGTTTGCAATTCCCCTTCCACCGTCAACCCTTACGGATAACTACATGCACATGCCATTCTTACACTCATCCCCAGTTGGTCTTGTTATTACAAGATACCCTGTAATACTCGTCGTTGTTCCAAGAATTCCTTGTGCCACTGCCTTGCGGTTCCTTGCCGCAAAATATCCCTACGATTTGTTTCTTCACACTTATCAAAGAACCGCTCATTACTAGTTGTTCATAGGATTCACTAGATACATTGAAATACTACCCGATCTTCCGATAGTCCTTCTACAAATACTTGTCTGCTTGCAGTCTGGACAATTCCATTTGACTAGCAATGACCATTAAAATCCTTGTGATTGACATTCTGATCGTGTTGATTCAACATGTGTGTGAATGCACACAATCATCAGTTATTCCCTGGAAATTTCCTTCCGGCTCAGACGTCATTTTAAACGTGAACTGGTTCTCAAGCAATCCAATTGCCGTCGATTGTACCCTAAGTCTATTCAACTTATCCATTTTTAATCAAACCGTTGGCTTCTGATCCCTTGACATGAATTCATAATTCCTGTGCAATTGAGCTTTGGATTAGTCAGTTGTTTCTATAATCTAATCTCCTTGCATTCCTTCTTCGTCTGTTTGAGTACCGATGCTCACATCAGATCCCTTGAGGACCATTGGATTCTTTTGTTGGATTTTATCCGGCGACGTCCATCATATTCAATCACTTTGGAAGTTCTTTCCCTAATACAAAATGCCATTGGTAAATCCTATTCTCGGATTTGGCCAAACCATGCTCTGCTTTCGAGCTGGTGATAATTACTCTCGAAGCTTGTGGTATAGGTTTTTAAGATGCCCCCATGGGTTGAACCTGTGTATTCCTTAATCTGTGTGAACTCGAAAGTTTACCAAGGTTCTTACTCCTCTGGTAATTCACCAGGTCTTCGCACTCAAATCATTTTTGTAGAGAAGTAAATGTAAGGTTATGCATTGGAGAAGTGGGAGTCGACCTTGAACTTTGTGTTCATGCCCATGGACACGATGTAGATCTTACCATTAAAACTTCTCTTAAATTAAATTATTCCCTTGGTATAAGTTCATCTTATATCTAGGATCTGACCTTTTGCAATCGTGGTTCCGACCATGTTCTCCTTTAAATACCATTTCACGTGCAAGTTTAAGTACTTGTCTTCTGTAGAGCAATACCCCAGTCCAACCACTATTTTGATCTGTCATCGAGTATTACCCCCTGGCATCTCAAGATTATCACGGAACTGCATAACCTATTATGAGTTCTTCATCAAGTACTACATCCTCACCGATTCCATTTTTTCACGGGCTCCGAGTTTTTAAACACTCAAAGACACCGATAACTGAACCTAGTCCACATTACGGTTCAACAACTTTTACTAATCTTCTTTACTCACGATTTTGTACTCGATCATGTCATTCCTAGCCTGCTCCGCTATATCTATTCGTGTTGATTTTAACTGTGCTACCTGGTCCTTCCGGAGCACAACTTTCGACCGCGAGCTAAGCTTACATCGATCTTCCTCGTAATACCATTTCACCTTGAGCAGCAAGCTTGATTTCGAATTTGTGTCGTACCCATGGTTCCAATAACCTTTTGCTTCATCATTCCTTCGACTTGATGTCATCGCCGATCGATTACATCTTCATGAAATCTCTCGACAAATGTGTTGTGATCATCATCAGCCTTCCGAGCTCTTCCAGGATATCAATTGAATTCATCATAAGAAATACCATCCTTGCCCTCGATGTTTTGTGTTATACTTTGAGTTCCTTGCTATCAAGCATTTGTTCTTCTTTACCTTGGAGTATTACCATCTTTTATGTCAAGAATGTCATGGGAATTTCACCACCTCTTAAGAATACTTGATATAGTAATACTTCTCGCCATCTCCGTTCATTTCTTGGTCCCCGTGTTGTTTCTAATCGGAATACCGGCAATTGAACTTTGATGTGTGAGTTCAAAACTTCTAGCAACCCTATTGCTTTGAAGTGAATGGTCGATAGTTTCCTTCTAATTCTTTTGTTCATTAAGTCACCATTCTAACATTGATCGTGCAACCCAGCCCATATTTCGGGTGCACCTTTCAATCAATGTTTAATTGTGTATGCTTTCCTCGAGCATACACCATTATATCATTTGGTCTGACAAATGTTACCTCCTTGTTCACATGATTGTGGAAACCCCTCTTTTTGGAAATCTCGAGGAATGGTCGCTGAGTCCATTAGCCACCTCCTCATCCTCTCCTTGGATTAATGATGAACTCTTGTTTCAGAACTCGCTTCCATAGTTCATTTCCCGAGAATCTTACAATATCATCCCGTCAATTTGTGTTGCACCTTTTCTTCTCAGACATCCTGAGTCTGAGGTATCCTGACACCAATCAGATCTGAATCTCGGTCAGATATGGTGGTTGGGACATTTCCAAGAGTTATAACATTGGTCGTTATATGACCTAGTAAGGTGATGTCATGCCTAGTACACCTGGCCGGAGGACCTATTGTTACCATTTCCTTTTTAGCAAGGTTATCCATTCTTCCATGAGGAAATTGTAAGACTTATTCTATAAGTTGTTCCTGATGGATCCTTTTTGTTTCCAAAGTCTGATTTTCACCTGTTGACCATGTCAATGCTATCTCGAAGCATGTCTATGGTACTCCGATTTTCAACAGGAACATTTGAAGCCCAATGTTAAATGTTTCCTCCTCAATTATCCAAACACCGCAGTATGGGCCGGGTAATGTCATAAAAATTCTCTCCCGTATCTAAAGAGTTTTCTACATTATATCATGTCATGGATATCATGCTCTGCTTGTCCTTGGGAAGGATATACCCTTGAAATATGTGTTTAAACACATTTTCCTTTCCATTGTTCTGTTTAATCTGATAATCGTATTTTCCTTTCCAGTGGTTGGTTTAACGTTTCTTGTGATCTATATGATCTAAGCAGTAATATTCTCCTGCTTATGTAAACACCTCGGTGTACAACTCTATCAGTAAGACCCTGTTACTATTGTTAATGACATTCCGGTAACCACCGATAGACGAGAACTTTGCCTATTGGTCCGCCTCATTCAACGAGCAGGAAAATGGTTCTCTTCGTCCCTCGCCCTTGGTACCGACGTTGTTGCCGACATAATCGACAGGCTACCCTCTGACATGCCTTGCTTGCATGATCACGCAAGACGTCTCCACCCTTCCAACTTTAACCCACATGGTGGGCCCATAACCCACAGTTCCACAGGATTGAAACCTGACTCTCCTGTACAACCCTGTTTCTAATGGTTATTCCCCACGCTTGGCTTCGTATTTAATTCACGGGCCACCTTCCTAGTGCTCTATTCTGGTATCAGACGCAATACTTACTCTCGCTACTCTAAACCCCTTTCTCACTCTGGTTCAGACTTCGAGCAACTATCTATCCGCTTGGAACCTCTTATTGTACCTTCGTACCTTACTCTCGATGTATTTTATATGTTCAACTCGAGAGATAATCTTATGCTCATTCATGGGTTAACCCGATATTGTTTCCCTCCTAAGCATTCTGTCGTAGCCGAGCTGCCCCTTACCTATTCGTAAGTACGTTGAAGTTCCCGAAGAAAAGGACGTCTTCACCATGATGACCCGAAATAGAGGAAGGAAGACGCCAATGTAATGGATCGACCTCTGCGAGAAGAGCAACCAAGACAGAGAAGATTCGTTAGAATTTCGTAACCAGATCTTCCCCCCTTACTATACCTCTAAAATCTCGGGGCGAGATTAGTGGAGGAGAATTGTCACGCCCGGATAATTAAGCTACAGTGAACCTCTGCTAATGATGCCACGTCACCTCGATTACTGTTACTAATCTCGCGTTAGTTCGAAAACCGATTCGAATTCAAATTAAAAATCACGCAACCACAAAAGTTTTCAAATATTAAAACTACAATATTCGGAGTGAACCAAATATTCCATAACTAATTATGGTGGTGAACCAACATTTAAAGAAAATGGTTTAATGCCCTATAATAATTAAAACAGTGGATAAAACAAATAAGTAAATGCCTTTTTAGAATTATAAAATTACAGACTATTTTAATTAAATGTCAAAATAATATTGGCAGTGGTATATTTGGGAATGATAGTTTAGGTACTATTTTTATATTTTATAAAAATAAAATAATTAGAAAACAAAATAGGAAACTAATAGACAGTAAAAGAAAAATAAACAAAAGGTAAAAAGATTAAAAAAAAGGTAAACAAGCCCCCCTGTTCCCTGGACCCATGCCACTAGAGCCGGCCCAGCCCAACCCCTACACCCGTGGTCGATCCCCTCCTCTCACTACTCCTCCGACCGGGCGCCTGGACGCGCTCCCACCCGACCGCCTCGCCGGCGACGCTGGGAGGAGGATAAGGCCACCAGCTCTCCCACGCCTCGGCCCCCTCGCCTCCCACGTGCCTGCTCAGCTCCACTCGCCCCCCCACTCCTCTCCCTTCCCCTCCTCCAGATCCATCGAGCGCTGCCATCGCTGTTGCTTCAGCGTGGCCATGGCCAACGCCCTCCCTGGGCCTCGTCGAGCCGTCCTACGGCCTCCCCGGCGTAGCCGACGCGGTCTTCTTCTTCCCCCGACTGCCGCATCTCGCCGTCATCCTCGACCTCCTCCGGCTGCCCCGAGTCGCCTTCGACCTCCGCTGTGAGGCCCCGCTCATTTACCCATCTACTACATGTTGTTTCCGTCGCCGTAGATGTCGTAGCCGCCGCGGTCAACTTCACGCTCGTCACGCCACCGGATGCTCCCGAAATCCCCTGCATCGCGCCCGCGGCCGTGTCTCGTGCGCGCCGCCCCTGCGAGCCCCGTGCCGGCCGCGCCCCCTGTTCGCCAACCCGCGCCGCCGCCGCGCGCATGCCCTCGCTCACCGCCGCTCCCGCATGCTGTTGCTGCTTTTGCTTTGCCGCTACTGCTGCTGTTTTGCTGTAACTGCTGCCGCTGCTCTGCTGTTTCACTGCAACTGCTGCTCCCGCACTTCTGCTCACTGCTACTGCTCCCAGCCGCCGCTGCTGCCGCATCGCGCCACCTCCGCTGCTGCTGCCATGCCGCGCCGCCAGTCGCAGCTCCGCCTGCCCCCCTGCTGTGTGCCCAGCGCGCGCGTCCATCGCTCGCCTCTGTTGCTCCTTGCCGACCGGCCCCGCCGCGGCCACCTCCCCGGTGACCCGTGCTGCTCCATGGCCTGCGCGAGGCCTAGCCCCCCTGTCGGTTGCTGATGCTGCTGCTGGCCATGGCCTTGCGGCCATGCGTGCGTGTGTCGTGTGTGCGTGCGTGTTGTGTGCGTGTGTGTGTGCGCTGTTAGGATTAGTTTAGGGGCTTACCAAAATTAATTAAAAGCTAACCCCCATGCTAATTCCCCTATTGTAACAATGATAGATGGGGTCCACTGCTAAGTATAAACACTACAAAAAAATACACTTCCGTGATGATACGTGTTTGTCACAGTAGGTCGCGTTTTTTGTCATGCATGTACATCCATGACGATTTTATGACAGAATCAAGATAGTCATACCTGTGCTGTCGTAGAAGTGTTCCTTCACATTACCAAAATTATCATCACGGAAGTGTCCACTTCCATGACGATAAATCGCGCGTCACAGAAGTGCTTTCGTCAAGGGTGACCGACACGTGGCATCCACCGTAACGGAACGCCGTTAAGCTATCGGGTCGGGCTTTGGATGCGATAACCCGTTAACAGCCCCGACCAATGGGAAATTTCCACGTGTAAAATTCTTATTGGCCGGACGAAACACGTGTCAGCTCGTCAGTGGGTCAGATAGGCGTCTATGATATGTCGACACGTGCCACGGCCCACCACTGGCCCATTTAGCTTACAAAGCCGGCCCGTTTGACTTGGTCAAAAGTTAATGGGCTGGCCCATGAAAAGCCTGTTAACGGTCTCTTCGCAAATAGCCCATTTTACGGCCCGTTAACTCATGGCCCATTAGGCCCTAAAGGAAATCGGCCCAACAACGTCATGTGGGCCGTCGAATATAACACCAGCCCATTTCACTTTTGGCCCATGTATGGCCCACGACGTCTTTCTGCCCATATGAGGCCTTCGTATCTTTCGGCCCTTTACAGGCCCATGGTGACTCTAGCCCATAATGAACAGTAATTTTCTTTATACCCGTTAACGGCCCGTGATTTACATGGGCCATTTCCAGCCCATGTTAGCTTTCGGCCTATTGACGGCCGATACGTTCTTGGGCTCCTTTTCGGCCCTCGATTACTTCCGGCCCGTTACTGGCCTGTTCCCCTAATGGGCCAAATTCGGCCCATGGCAAGAGTCGGCCCGTTACTGGCCTGCTCCCCCAATGGGCCAAATTCGGCCCATGGCAAGAGTCGGCCTGTTACTGGCCTGTTACCCTAATGGGCCAAATTCGGCCCATGGCAAGAGTCGGCCCGTTTCTGGCCTGTTAACTCGTTGCGCCGTTTCCAGCCCGTCCTATATTCTGGCCCATTAACGACCCGTTATGCCCGTGACAGAATTAAGCCTTTGCTGTCCTACGGCCTGTTAACGGCCTATTACCGTGCTGGGCCGATACCAATTACACCTGATTACGGCCCATGTAGACCCATTTATCCGACGGCCCGAGGCCCACCGATTACAGGCCCATTTATTGACGGCCCGTAGGAGACCCATGGATCCTACGGCCCGTATATGGCCCATGGTAGTTGCGGCCACTAGCAAACCAAGGAAAAAGAAGACTAGGAAATAAATAAGGCCGAAACTAACGCTAGGCTATTAAGGCGATTGCACAGATTACATCCACTCGGCATCAAAGATCGCCACCAGTGCAAATATAGGGAATACCCTACACTATACAAAAATGGCTTGCTGTTTTCTTCAGCCGGTGGCTGCACGTTAAGAATAAATTTTATATCGCACCAAAACAAATTACAACTATATAACAAAAGGAAGGTTGGCATAAAACTTAACAGTCTAGCAGATAAATGCACCACTAGAAGTTCAGAAGCTCAGTTTATTTGAGCTGACTGTTACGTTTTCATGTTGTATTGTCCGATGGAGCACCATAACCCTCGCCTTCATTTCCCCTAGGCTCCTGAACAACATAGCAAATGTGTGATAGTATGGTTTCAAAACCATGCATATCTTGACGACATTGAGCAATGTTTCTCCTTGTTTCACAAAGGGTCTCTGTTAGGGAATGGACTTGTGTCTGGAGCGCAGATACAACATTGCTTTGAGCTTGCATATCTTGATCATGAGGCAGTTTGGACGATATTGCCTTAACAACCAACCCAGTATTACGCAGGAACGTGCCTTTGGCACTGTTAGTGGACAGGTACTGACCCACTGCAGCAAGAGCTGACATTGCGGTTATAGTTGCCTCGCCACCTTCAGAAGGTGGCGGTTCCACCATTTTTTTCCATAGCTTGCTGAAAAGTTGAGGTTTTACATTAGTAGTACCAGAACAGAAGATATTAAGGAGGCAGCAAAACCAAACAAAATAGCTTTGGTCTATATACAGAACTTATTCTGGTGAACCCATGTAAAATATTAGTTGTATTTTATTGCAAAGTACATAATAAAACCAGGTTCCAAACATATGACCATGTACCGTCGCTAATGTATTGTCTATTTCTTCACATTGTATTGAGGGCTAAGGATAAAGAGACAAAGTTTATAATACGGTAAGCATAGTATGACATCATTCATATCACAAAACAACTGAGAACAGACAAAAAGGCAATTCTAACGTTGTGTGGGCAAGTCCAGCACGGAACTAGATTACGGGTCAAGATCAAAGGAACACCACTCCTCTCTTTTAAACCTTGTAAGGTGCAATGATACGCTAAGACAATTGTGTATAAAATTGAAAAGAGTAATAGACATTGGCTGCAAACCATGCAGTTCAAGGCACAAGTCAGAGTAAGTAGTAGTTAAAAGGCATGAGGATTAAGGACTTACAACAGCGACTTTGACTGGTGTAGTCATGCCCTTCTTCTTGCTGGTGTGACAGTCCTTGAAGATTTCCACATCATTTGGTTCAGGTACTTTTTGGTCCTTGCGGGCTTTCCTCTGCATTTCGAACAAGTCAATATAGATCTGATAATATGGTACAGCGAAAAGAGTGAAACAACAGCTAATTACAAGAGCCTCGCAGTGTGCAATATAGCTACGAGATCCTGTCGTTTGTTGGAATTTCACTTTCGTACGGTTGGCCTTGTTCTTTGAACAGTTCACCTACAAGAAGATAGATTTGTGTGGCACATGCGTAAATAGGACTTCAACATGTGATCTGATCACATATATATAATGTACCTGATACTTCGGATCAGACCAGTGTTTAACAAGGCCCCTCCAGTCTTCATCCGATATATTTTCCACTGGAGATGTTTGGGAAAGTTCACTGTTAGCCTTGCCTTCAAAGTGAGTTTTCCTCAAGTTATACCGATACTGTCGTAGAGCAGACTTGAAAACATGGGTGCAAGCTTGTCTGGTTGCATCATCTTGGCTATCCAACTTGAACCTCATCTGTTGAAAATTATGGGAGTCTCATTATCAGCAACCTAGAAAGTATGGGACAGAGCAAGATGATATTACTAGTTTCCATACATAACCATACTTACAGATAAATGGTCGAGGAAGGTGTTGAACTGGGTTTCGTCTTTGTCATTCCTGTACTGAATCCATGTTGGGAGGATACGTACATGACACCTAACGGCAACCGCTGCCTCTGATACTAACTTGGCTGACTCTGTAGCATCACGTGGCCTTTTTAAACCTGCCTCAAAACGGATCTCCATTCTTCCTCCTCTAGATTTAGTTAACCTATCGAGCATTATCCATGATGTTTGTTTCCTCTTGCGCCTAGGTGCTAGTCCAACAACGAACATAGGAAGTGTTAGTGTACATCAAACTATGAGACTACATATAAAGAAGCATGCAACTGTAACTTGACTCCAGCAACTACCTTCTTGCTGTTGAAGCTCACAAGGTTCATCTGATATTGCCAACTCATCTTGTGTCAAGAGTGCTTGGGAAGTAGTGTCAGGTGGCAAGGGAGCTTGGGAACGTGCTGCTAGCTCAGTTGACGCACGAGTAAGTCGTGCAGCTGGTAGTACTGTGGTAGGTGTTGAAAGAACTAGGGCTGTCTCTGCTTGTTTGGTGGCAGCTATTTGTTTCTGTTTGGCTTTTTTTGCAACTCGTGTAGCATGGGATGCCATGTTTGTAGAATATTCCGCTGGACTTTGACCTTCTATTGCACCATCAGTACCAGCAAAATCTGCAAGATTCATCCGCTTCTCATTCCCTGCCATTCTGTGTTTCTTCCTCTTTCTCTGTGCCATGTTAAGTCAAGCCGACAAGAAAAAGAATAACAATTTAGTTCTTCAGAACAAATTGATGCGTGATGCAGACGAACTGAACTTTGATGTTAGACAACCACATGATAGGAGGATGTAATATGTATGAAAAACAGGACGGAAGAGATAACCAGAACTATGATGTGTAAACTAAGAAGAAGACATTTCACCAAATTAGAAGCAATGCAATGGAAGGTAGACACCATATGAAAGATGCTACAAATATCGCTCTGCCAAGTTAACAGTGTCTCATCATAAATGGCGTTTAAACAAATGCGAAGCAGTACAAGAAATAAATCATATGAAAGATGCAAACAACATCACACTACCATGTTAGAGGTCTCTCGTCATTAGTGCCATTGCATTTCACAGCTTATGATGTGTAAACTAAGGAGAAGGCATTTCAACAAATTAGAAGCAATGAAAGCTAGACACCATATGAAAGATGCAACGAATATCACTCTACCAAGTTAAAACTGTCTCGTCATAAGTGCCATTTCAACAAAGTAGTAGTACAAGCTAGAAAAGAATGTGAGATGTAACCTATATCACACTCCGAAGTCAAACGTGTCTTATGATAAGTGATTGTTGCAGGTTACACAACAGTAGTAATTTGATGTAAGAACATGGTGTGATAGACAGATATTGTATGTTCTAGAAACAGGAACACGTGTCTTATTCAAGTATAATGTGTAAAGTAAGCAGATGGAATTCAACAAAATTAGAAGCAATACAAGCTAGACATCACACATAACATGCAACCACATATAACAGTGCCAAGTTAGAGGGAGCACCGTTGATGCTGCACTAGGGGAGACGTGCTCATCATAAACACAACTTTGTTGAGTGTCTTTGTCTTGGAAATCATCTTGGGGGTGTGGAGGAGTAGAAACTGTAGAGGCCCTCCGTTCGGAAGGAGCACCTTTATCCGCTGCCTTGCTAACTTCCTTCCGCTTTATTGATTTTGAATTGTCAAGTAAAACCGACAAGAAAAAGCAATAAAATTCTCTCTTCAGAACTCATTCATGCATGATACTGACAATCACTACTTTGATGTAAGGCAAACACATGATACCAGGATGGAATATGTACGAAAAACAGGACGGCATGGCATGTTCACAACTGTTTGTGTAAACTAAGCAGAAACCATTCCAGCAAATAAGAAGCAATGCAAGCTAGACACCACATGAAAGATGCAACCAATATGACTCTGCCAAGTTAAAAGCGTCCCATCATAAATGGAATTTCAACAAATTAGAAGCAGCGCATGCTATAAATCATATGAAAGATGCAACTAATATCGCACTGCATATACTAAAGGTGTCTCGTCATGTTGATTGATGCGGGATACAAAAAAAAATAGTTTTATGTAAGGACATGCTTAATAGACAGATGTACTATGCACTAAATACAGGAAGGCATGTCACATTAACATGTATAATGTATAAGCTAAGTAGACTAGCACATGCAGTTTAACCAGATTGGAAGAATTACAATCTAGACACCATATGCAACATGCAACCACATATCACGCTGCCAAGTTAGAGCAAGCACCTGCGATGCTAGTGTAGGGGAAACTACAGAGCTACGTTCACTATCTTCATCTAGCATTTCTGTTTCTTGAGAATCATGTCGGGAGGTTGACGCTGCATTCTTTAAATGAGGAGTAGTCCCCTTGCCTGCCTGCCTCGTCATAAGTGATTGATGAGGGATACACAAGAACATTAGTTTGATGTAAGAACATGGTTAATACACAGATGTACTAGTATGTACCAAAAACAGAAAGGCATGTCATATTCAAAGGTATAATGTGTAAGCTAAGCAGATGCAATTTAACCAAATTGGAAGCAATACAAGCTAGACATCCGGCTGGAGTGGTGAGCATGATCATCTAGGACCTGAGAGCCTGGTGGGAGGCGGGCTGCTTCGCCACCATCGCAGCTTTTTAGTTGGCTTCCAGGTGATGCCTATCTTTGCTGGGCTTGTCACTGGCTCGGGCAGTGCCCTGACTAGCTATTTGTCTTCTGGTGCTCACGGGATGGTGGTTCATGTAAAAAAAATCTTTCCTTATCTTACCGACTTCGGCCTTTCGAATACAAGCTAGACACCATATGGAACATGCAACCACATATGACACCGCGAAGTTAAAGCAAGCACCTGGGATGGTGGTTCATTGCGAGCGAGGTCATCAACTCCAGAGCTACGTTTACCGTCTCCATCTGCTGACACTGCACCCTTTATAGCGCTGTAATGTGTCTTGCCTACCCACACACGAAGCTGGAGCGACTTCTCTCTTTTCTTTTTGGCTTCTCTCATGGCAGCAGAGTCTGAAATACCCTTGCATAAAAACACACTACTGAGAGTAAGGGTGAAGTGTGTCCAGAACTAGTGCACTGTAAAAGTAGCAGATAGCAGGTGGCTGAAAAATAAATGACAGGAGACATATGATAGCTCTACAACATTGCATGGCAAACAAAATTAGATTCTACTCCGTATGATTTTGTAATATATGAGCACAGGAAATGCAGGTACTCCTCCAGCACACCACCACATGTGGTCATATCTAAGATAACAGTTGACTGAAAATAAATAGGTCAGTCGATTTTTTAATGAACCATCCGATCTATAAGGAACGGGCAGATGGCCTTCATCTACCTCCCACCAGTCACTGTTGACGATCTTTCTCGAACCGCCAGCGACCACCGGCCCAGATCCCTGCCTCCGCCGCCCCGCCCTCCCATCGACCTCACACCACCGCCGTGCTTGGCAGCGCCCCCAGGCCATCCCTTTAATCCCGGCCGACCTCCAGATCGGGCGCCAGTAGCTCTAGGCCGCACACGCCCCTAAGATAAACACCAAGGCGCTGCTTCCCCGACGTAATAGGCGTACTAGCGCATGTTACACCGGGGAATGCTTCCGTTAATTGGGAATCAACTGGCCAGAAATTGAAATTCAGGGGGGGCGACGAACCTCTAGCTAAGGTGAAATAGTATATGAGGAGAAACCTTGTGCATCACGAGTTACTAGGAACATCTAGTATCAAGAAGAAGCGGTCAACTAGTGTCTTCTGTGGGATGAATACCGTGCAAGCAGAGACGTAAAATTTGCACGAATAAGGGAAGAGGGGTACCATTTTCGGTTGCCGGTGTGGTCACCTCCACATGTCGCGCCGATCTTCTTCTTTTTACCGGGGAAACCGATGTTCTGGAGGGTGCAGGCTTGGACGAACCCATGGCCAAATTGTTGACTGTGTTGCCGTGGCCGTATGTCGGCGGAGGGGAAGCAGATCCGAGGCGGCGAAGGACGGCGTAGCAGGAACAACTCTGGTGCGGTGGAGGGTGGCGAAGTTGGAGCGGCAGCGGTGAGGCGCAGGACGGCGTGGTTGAATTGGCTCGGGTACGGACGGCTCGGCCTCGGATTCAACTACTAGCCGTGGAGGGCATTGCGGTTGAGGTTGCGGTGGACGACGACGTCGGGGTATCGGCTCCGGCGTGATTGAGGAGGGCGGCGGTTGATGGGTGGGATGGGGTGGCGGACGAAGGACGCCGGGGTTTCGCGGCTGGTGGAGAGGTAGTTTTGGCGCCCACGGAGTACGAATGGGGAATCGGACGGGTGGGGGGGAACCATGTTTCGGTCTGGGACGCGCTTATTTTTGGCTTTTTTGAACGGAAGATGGGACGCGCTTGTTTGAAATTTGGGGAAAGTACAAACTTTGCCCCCCTCTTAAATTTCGGACCTACTACGGGTCGGGGGTAGGATGGTAATCCCAGGTGTCCCAAATAGTGGGCGGGAGCGATTTCGGCCGCGCGCACGTGTGCTTAGGCGGCTATTGTGTATGAATGTTTTTCGGATGCGGTTGCGTGGCATCTAGATGAAGCTACAAACCTACCCCGGTTTAGACCTTTGGACGTCGGGCCGGTAGGTTTCACGGGTCGGAGTTATTAGAAAAGTAATTTCCTTGTACTACCAAACATTGGTCTCACGTGGTTTCAGGCGAGTAGAGGCTCTTTTGGCGCTTCGTTTGAAATTTTGAAACACAAGCATTCACGTTTAGAGTACTCTTGAACTATGAGGATTGACCTAAATAGACAACGTTATATTTGACCTTGTATGTTTGAAAACCTCATTAAATTATCCACTTCTTTTTGAAATTTTGACACTTGAAAATCCTATAACTACGATTATTTTGGAATGGAGGAGCTAAATTCGAATCTATTTTGTACACGACTACATATGCTATTATGTACAAAATCAGAGCAAAGATTGGTGCCCCCATAATTTAGGTATGGTTTACAAATGCCATGATATCAAATTCAAATAATTGAATGGACTTCATGTTGAATTCGATTTTTTTAAACCACCTTAAGTTGAATTCAAATGTATGCTAGTTCATAGGTAGCTATTTATAATGTCCATTGTGTAACTTTCGTATGTATAATGTGCTTTACACACACAACATGAACTATACTCACGTTTATATTCGATTGCTAAAGCAATGCATTGTCTGGAGTTCAAAATACTAACTATGTGGATCAATTGTGTCGAATAATAACATAGACATGCTCAAATTCGATAGAATCTAGATGTCTGATGGATCAATGACCGCTCCTTACGCGAATTGCAAATATCATGATCCCATCCTAATATTTGGATACAATTTATATCTTTAATCAATGTGTAGAGCAGTCTTTTACGTGTAGTTTCACTCTCCATCGGTGGTCTCTCACACATGCTCACACACTCTCTCTCGAGGTGTCTTTCTCGCACACATGCTCTAGATATAACCCTCCCTCCCTCTCGTAACCATTTACAACTGTTTTCACTAACCTTTATCACAAGCACTCTTCCTCTCGCAAACATACACACACAATCCTCATCGACCCTTTCTATATACATGGACCTGCCTACGTGTCTCATGTACGCACATTATCTTTACGCATGTCTCTCACGCATTGTCTCACACCTCTCTTCCTAATCGATGAGTATGATTCTAGCAGAGCATTCTGTAGGATGCCCCTTAAAGTTAGGTTGGATGAATAGTAATATCAAAGATAAAGGGGTTACCTTAGTCCGAGAACCTAGGGTTACAAATCCTAGCCGGCTTTGTCAGTGGACATAGAGTCCTTCACAATTCTGCTATCTTTGTCTTGTACGACTAGTCATCCATGGGTCTTCCTAAATGCGTCACGGGCCGACCAATGTGGCGCAGGTCGGAACCGAACGAAGGGCCTCACCTCGACCCACCGGACCTCACGCGGTGACACACCCTCTGCCCCCACGTCTCATTATCTTCTCACACCCACACATACCAACACAAACACCACACACACAGAAAATTTCTCCTGGTGCCTCTATTCCCTCCCCCCTTGCATATACATACTCAAGGGAATGGAATCTCTTGTCGTGACATCATATTCGTCTCTCTCTCTAGACCACTCTCATTTCTCGTGCTATCTCTCCCACGCCCCCCCCCCGTCGGCCCCTCTATCCATGCCTCTCTCGAATACGTAATACACACACATACCTCTCTAGGCCCCGCCAAATGCATCAACTACACATTCACACATGTTACATCACGTACCCCATTGATCTAAAAAGCCCTCTCTTCACGTTTATTTCGCATACAACATTCCTTTTGAATAAAGTGTGGCCAAAAAATTATTTTAGAGTTTCTACATATATACAACATTACAAAGTTATATGGAGGAGTACGAACGCTAATTTGCATTGCATGGTGCCCACAATGATATTTATTCCGCACTGTGAATTTGTATATTTTTATACTATATACAAAGTTAGTCATAATAAAGAGAAACGAAGAGCATCTCTCTCTCCATCGCATACCCCCCCTGTACGCCCCTTTCACGTATGCACACAAAACTATCTCCAGGTCCTCTAAAAGTAAGCCCCCAGAAAATTCATGCATGTTTCATCTTTCTCTCGCGATATATGCAATGACGATCATTGTATTTGAAGCGAAAGCACGATACATACATTGGAATTTAGAATCCACTCATTACGGTCACCATTTGTTCATGGGCTCACCGTACAACTCTGTATTTGCTCATGACATGACTAGTTGACCAGTTAAACGCTCCACGTGGCACCTCTAGTGTTGCATCACATTATCTCACTACCATCGTGCCCACCTGTCGACTTGTATCTACTCTACATCTACACTCTTATAAAATACATAAAATACACTCTTATAAAAACAGAGTTGGTGATGATGGTGTGCCTGCCATCCTGCAATATAGGCCGTCCGATTTATATCTGACGGATAGGAAAGAAACTATGGCAATTTTGCAAAAAGGTACCCACACACCTCTCCACATTTGCAAATAAGGCCTTCCCTCATTCATCCTTTTCTCTCACAAGATAAACAAGTCATACAAATGCATCTTGATGTTACGTGCAACGCACGGGCATCTTGCTAGTAAGAATGAAAACAAACGATAAAAAAATATTTGGACAGTGGTTCGAAGTCATGACCGCGGGCACAGCGGACAAGGTGGCCTTGTATTGGTATGCTGAGCCGTCTGTTTTAACACACAGGAGCTGGTGTGGTGATTATACACACACGCACGCATGCACACGAACTGCATCCACGCAACACTCACACAAACACATGCACCCACGCACGCACGCAACACTCACACGTACACACGCAGCCACGCACGCACGCAACACTCACACTGTCGGAGTAAATGGCCATGGGTAGCCTAACCGACTCCCCCTGGCTCTTCGAAAAATTATCAGGCCATTCGAGCCTTCAAGCATCCAGAGCATAGGGCCGCCTTCCCCCGGCTGGCTATCCCCAGGGCCGATTACCAAAAGGCGACCCGGCCTCAGAAACCTTCCCAAAGAAAGCTACGAGATAGCCGACTCCAGGAAGCCGGCCCCAAGAGGACCGACTCCCTGAAGTCGGCCATGAAGAAAGCCGACTCCCAGAAGCCGGCCAAGACTGCACCCACCAAGACTGCATCCACATAACGGTGATAAGACGGGGCGTGGCCGCAGTACAGCCCACTACCCCCAAATCCCGAAACAGGCATGGCCACAGGGCGCCATACGGGCCAGCCATCTCCCGTCCGGCGCGGCACTGTAGCCATGTTGACCTCGATGTCACCCACGACAGGCGCCAGTACGGCCCGCGGGCGGCGGGCCCCTTTAGCCAGAGAGACACTCGAAGGCGGCCCACCTCCCCTAGTCGGCCAGGGGCGTGGCCGGCTCCCAATAGCCGGCTACCTCCCTCCCTTGAAACTTGTGCCTCATTAAGGAGACAAGACGAGGTGAGGCTACAGTGAGAGCCCGCAAGACGGCGGCATTGTAGCCACGCTTACCTCGACAAAGCCCTCGTCATCAGAGGCGAGGCAACAGTAACCAGCCGCCGACAAGGCCTCCAAGCGGTGGGGCCGGCCTGTCGGCCAAGAGGCTGGCAGCCGGCGGGACCCACCAGTCGGCGCCCCCCAATGGACAGCGGAGAAGCCGGCGAGCACAGACACTGACGGCTGGGACCCGCGCCCAGCCGGATTACCATTGTACCCCTGGGGGGTAGGCCTATATAAACCCCCCGGGACACCCATGCAAAGGGTTGATCTCACAGAGTTTCACACACCACATAGAGAGAAAAGGAGAGCTAGCCTTGCCCTTCTTCTTCCTCTAGCCAAACAGCTCAAGGAGCACTTGTAGCTACTTGTATTGATCTAGTGATCATGCGGAGACCCCGCAGAGCAGGACTAGGGGTGTTATCTCCATGGAGAGCCCCGAACCTGGGTAAGATCCGCCGGCGTGCATGTCTTCGCCTTATCCCGTTTCCAGGCACCGGCGATGTCTTACTCGCTCCCACAATGATAAGCCACCCGTTGGCATATGTCGCACCTACCACCTGACATTTGGCGCCCACCGTGGGGCCAGGTGCACCGTCGTCCGGTGACCTATTCTGGACGGGAACCCTTTTCCTCCCCCGCGAGCGTAGCCAGCCTGCTACGCCCGATGGCGCTTGCCTTGACGCGCTGCAAGGCGTCGACGACGCCTGCGCGGCAAGCTGCCTCGCCGACCTTCTTGGCGAGACTCGCATCTCTGACGAGCCCGCGTCCGACGCGGGCACAGACTACCCCGAGAGCCGCCTCGTCAGCCTCCTCGACCAGCTTCACGTCTCCAGCGAGCTTGCTGTGGACTTGGAGTCGGTCAGCTCCACCGACCCGATGCTTGTCGACTCCGACACGGCATCGCTCGACGCCTACCCCTCCGACGTGGTAATCTTCGACGACCCTCTCCCTCGAGCCGATAGTGGCAGCAGCGCTGTCACTGAGGTGCTGGTCATCAGCCACGGCGCTGACTCGGGCGAGAACGCCCACGACGCCCTACAAGCGGCGATGCATGACTTGTCCGTCCCCATCCCGGCCGACGCCGACGCCGAGACTCTGGAGGCACGCTGCCTCGCCCTCATCGCGGAGGGCCAGAAGATAGCCTCCATGAGACGCCTCACTGAGGCTCACCAGCGCGAAGTCGACCGCGCCGCCTTTGGTACGCCGCCTCATGGCGGGCCGAGCCGAGCCGGCTTCGTCAAGAAGCGCGGCGCGGCCATCGCCAGCATGCTGGGGGCAGACCGCCCAGTCTACGCCACACCACTCGAGAATCTGCGAGCCGCTCAGGCGGCCGTAGAAGAGCTGAACGGGCTGGGGGCTGATGAGCTCCCCTACATGACAAGGCGCATCCAGCAGCTGATCGACACGGCCGCAGAGCGGCATGAAGCCGGCGCCCGCGCTGAGAGTCCTCCCCCACGCCGAGAACACGCCGCGACATCCCGATCGCCGACTGCGAGCGGCGCCCGCGCAAGGAAAGACAAGGAGCCGGCTGCTAGCCGCAGCCGGACTCGAATCACCATTGAGCGCGACGCAGAAGGCCGCCCTCGAGCGGTGGAGCGCCAAGGCAATCGGCCTCCTCCCCCGCCTCGTGGGGAGAGATATCCCACCCCGCCGCCTGTCACGCATCCGACTCTCGGTGGCCGACTAGGCCACCGCGAAGGAGTCGGCGAGAACGACGCCCGCCACCGGATCGACCGCCTAGCACGATCCCTGGCACTAGAAGAAGAAGACGATGTCGGCCCACCTTGCTTTGGCCCCCGCATCTGCGACGAGCCCTTCCCCAAAGGGTTCTCGCTCCCCAGAGACACGCCCAAGTACAACGGCTCTGTGAAGCCGGAAGATTGGCTGATCGACTACTCTACCGCTATCAGCATAGCGAACGGCAACATGCGCGTAGCCATGAAGTACGTCCCTCTCATGCTGCAAGGCACGGCACGCACCTGGCTAAACAGCCTCAAGCCCTACAGCGTCAACACCTGGCTGGACTTCACGGAAGTCTTCGTCCGCAACTTCACCAGCACGTACAAATGGCCTCCCAAGCCCCGCCAGCTCTCCTTGTGCGTCCAAGGGCCCAGCGAATCGACTCGCGACTACCTCACGCGGTGGGCCGAGCTCCGCAACTCCTGCGAGGGGGTGCACGAGGTTCAAGCCATAGAATACTTCACCGCCGGGTGCCGAGAGGGCACCCTCCTTAAGCACCGACTCCTCTGCGACGAGCCGGCTACCCTCGACGAGCTGCTGGTCATAGAAGACAAATACGACACGGCCGACTCCTCGATGAAGACCGAGCTCCGAGTGGACGCCTCTGGGAAGGTGCTCGCTCCGGCTCCCAAGACGCCGGCTGGTGATTCCCCGCGCTATGGAGTGTGCTTCGCCGCCAAGAAGCTGAAGCCCTACTTTCAAGAGCATCCCATCATGGTTGTATGCACCGCCCCGCTTGCCGAGATCATAGGCAGCCGGGATGCATCCGGCCGGGTGGCTAAGTGGGCCATCACGCTGGCCCCTTACACAATCTTCTACCAGCCCCGCACCGCCATCAAGTCCCAAGCATTGGCTGACTTCCTTGTCGACTGGGCCGAGACCCAATACCTACCGCCGGCTCCCGACTCCACTCATTGGTGGATGCACTTCGACGGGTCCAAGATGCACACCGGCTTGGGAGCCGGCATTGTCCTCACCTCTCCCAAAGGCGACAAGCTCAGATACACGCTGCAAATCCATTTTGCCGCCTCCAACAATGTGGCTGAGTACGAGGCGCTCATACACGGGCTCGGGCTAGCCAAAGAGCTCGGCATACGCCGGATCCTGTGTTATGGCGACTCGGACTTGGTGGTCCAGCAGTCATGTGGCGACTGGGACGCCAAGGATGCAAACATGGCAAGCTATCGATTCCTCGTCTAGCAGATCAGTGGATACTTTGAAGGGTGCGAGTTCCTTCACGTGCCACGGGACGACAACGACCAAGCAGATGCTCTGGCACGGATCGGCTCCACCCGACAGGCTATACCAACAGGTGTCTCTCTCCAGCGCCTCCTCAAACCGTCTATCAAGCCGTCTCCAGAATCGGACTCTATCTTCGTACCGCCCGCCCCTGATGCAGCCGGATCCGACTGGAGGAACCCAGTAGGCGGCTCGGGGACTTCGAGAAGCGGCCCGGGGACTGCCGTAGTCGCACCCGGCTCGGGGACTTCAGAACCCGGCCCGGGGACTACAGCAGTCGGCCCGGGGACTGCAGCGGCACAAGAAGCGGTGGCCGACTCCAACTCTCCACCACCCAACCCACCCACCTGGGTCACAGTGGCCGTACTGACAGTAGAAGAAGTCACAGCTCCATCATGGGCCCAGCCCATCCTCAACTTCCTAGTCAACAGAGAGCTACCGACTAATGAGATCTCGGCAAGACTAGTGCAACACCGAGCCGGAGCATACGCAATAATAAACAGAGAACTTGTCAAGCGTAGCGTCACTGGAGTCTTCCAGTGCTGCGTCGAGCCAGAGAAGGGCATAGCAATCCTCAAGGATATCCACCAAGGCGAATGCGGCCACCACGCAGCCTCAAGATCACTTGTCGCCAAAGCTTTCCGCCATGGTTTCTTCTGGCCGACTGCTTTGGAAGATGCCAAGGAATTAGTCAAATGCTGCAAAGGATGACAAGTCTTCAGTTCCAAGCAACACCTGCCGGCTTCTGCACTCAAGACCATCCCCCTCACCTGGCCCTTTGCCGTCTGGGGGCTGGACATGGTGGGCCCATTCAAGACAGCCCGCGGCGGCATGACACATCTGCTTATCGCCGTGGACAAATTTACCAAGTGGATTGAAGCGAAGCTGGTCAAGAAGCCGAACGGGCCGACTGCCGTAACATTCATCGCAGACATCACTACTCGGTATGGTGTACCACACAGCATCATCACCGACAACGGCACGAATTTTGCCAAGGGAGCACTGGCACGTTTCTGCGCGACACAGGGCATCCGACTGGACTTAGCGTCCGTTGCCCACCCGCAGTCAAACGGCCAGGTCGAGCGATCAAACAGCCTCATCCTCTCCGGCATCAAGCCCCGACTGGTCGTACCACTGGAGCGTTCAGCCGGCTGCTCGCTCGATGAGCTGCCGGCTGTCCTCTGGAGTCTGCGTACTACCCCAAACAAGTCAACCGGCTTCACTCCGTTCTTCCTTGTATATGGTGCCGAGGCTGTCATCCCAACTGACATCGAGTTCGACTCGCCTCGGGTCACCATGTACACGGAGGCGGAGGCCAAGGAAGCGCGAGAAGACGGCGTCGACCTGCTGGAAGAAGGCCGGATGTTAGCACTCAGCCGATCTGCCATCTACCAGCAGGGTTTGCGCCATTACCACAACCGGAAGGTCAAGCCAAGATCCTTCCAAGAGGGCGATCTTGTGCTCCGGCTGATCCAGCGAACAGCTGGCCAGCACAAGCTCTCGGCCCCTTGGGAAGGCCCTTTCGTCGTCAGCAAGGCCCTAGGCAACGACTCCTACTACCTGATCGACACACAGAAGCCAAGAGCATGCAAGAGGGATGATTCCGGCAAGGAGTCGGAACGACCATGAAACGCCAACCTCCTGAGAAGATTTTACAGTTAAAAGCAGTATGTATCATGCTACCTTTTAGTATTAAGTACGAAACAACGGGCCCCCCAGGCGCACTCTGGGACTGCCCTCCTTTATCTAGGAATGACAAGTGTCATACCCATGAATGTATTATTACATTTGATTTTCTATCTGGCATCGGGTTCGACTAGTCGGCCCGGGGACTGGCCGCCTTAAGTTATATTAAAAGTTCTACCTGAAGTCAGACAAGTAGTGTGCCAGCACCAGAGCTCTCTCTTATTGTAAGTCGCAGCTCGAAGAATCGACTGTCCGACTGGCAAGAGCCAAAGGCAGAAAGGATGCCCACACGAAAAACGGCTAAGGACTAACGAACTTATATAACACAAGCCGACCTCCAACCACGCTTACCGGCTGACAAAACAGCCGGCTGGCCGGCTTCCCAGTCACTTCGCTACAATCCAACAAAGCTAGAGTACTTGCCCTCCCAACTGGCCAAGCACTTCTCCAGCCACAGACTGCAAAGCAGCTGTCCGGTTGGGAAGGCAGCAACCAAGGGAGGGCGGCAAAGGAAACAGCCGAAGGATGAAAAGCAAAGAACAAGGGAAAGCCAAATGCATGCATGATTATATTTACACATAAGGCCCTCAACAGGCCGGCGGTCAATATAGTTTGAATACACCCCTAGTGGGTGGAACTGTGCAAACTTAACAAAATACTGTTCCAAGAGTAATAAAACAGGAAAGTAGAGGCAACAGACTAGACTAAGGGCGCAGCAGGGGAGCCGGGCTGGTCGGTGGAGACGGCAGCACTGGCTGGAGGAGTGGCTGGCTGGCGAGTCTCGGATTGGTCATCGCCGGCTGCAGGCGGTGCGCTCGCACGCGCCTTGTTGCTAGAGGCACGATCAAGCTGAGGCTGACCGACTGCTCCACCATCTGGCGCGGCGCCTTCACCCTCCTCCTCCTCCTCCCCGCCCTCGTCGCTGGAGTCGATCTCCTCCGCCGACTCCTCGCCATCTACCGGGTTCAGCCCGAACCACTCCTCCGGCTGGGCAACGCCGTTGTCGTCCACCTCAGGAGCAAAGGCGCTGGTGTCGGTGTAGTCAGCGATCGCCGAGGCTCGCTGAATGATAGTCGGCTGCACCGGCTCCAGCTCCGTGTCGGCCTCCTGCCGCCAGGTGGCCAGATGGTCCAAACTCAGCTCGGGATACCAGGCCTTGACGAACTCCAGCGCCCGCCTGGCGCCTGACTGAGCCGCAGAAGCCTTCCAGGCCTCGAAGCGGCCGGCCGCCACCTCCAGCCAGTCGGCAGTTCGACTGGGAGTGCGGGGAATCACCTCACCAGGCCAGAGAGCAGCCAGCACCTGCGCCCCAGCACGCTGAAGCCGGCGGAGCATGCGGTGAGCCGGCTGGAGGTGGGCTTGAATCGCCAAGAGCTGTTCCTCCAGCGACCGGCGAGCGTTTGACGCGATCTAGGCGCCAGCCTTCCTTTGCGCCTAGCGGTGGGCCTCGACGAACTGGTTGGCGGCAGTAGAGTAGCCAGGGAAGTACTCTGCGCAAGAAAGAAAGAGAAAGAATAGAAAAATACCAAGTCAGAAAATGAACCAAACGGCAAGCGGCAAGCAAGGGACGAAGAAGAGGGTGGCCTACCGTCAACCAAGTCTTTGATCTGGCCGTAGCCGTTGATCAACGACTGCCTCGCCTCGGCCCAGCTCGCCGCCTCCGTCTCATATTCGGCTTGAAGGGTGGCCTTGCTGTCCTGCACCGCCTTCAGGGCCGCCTTGTGGCTCTCCTCCTGGTCGGCTAGCCTCTTCGCCAGGAGGTCACGCTCCTGGGCCAAGGCGTCAAACTCGACTTCCTTAGCGCGAAGGGCGGCCTGAGTCCCACCCAGCTGCTCCCTCAGTTTGGCGTTGGCCGCTGCAGGCATGGCAGAGAAGAAAGAAGCAATAAGGAAGAAGTCGTCAAGAAAGATCCGACCCGACTGCTCAGCAGTCGGCCCGAATCTCGGGGACTACACCCAGTGGGTGCGCTGACGCGCCCCCACGTGAGATAAAAGATGAAGCACTTACCCCGGCTCTCAGATAGATCTGCATTCTTCTGGGTCAGCTCCCGAGCCTGTGAGTTGAAGGCAGCTGCACGGAGGTTGTGGTAGTCCTGCAAGTCAGGCAGAGAAGCGAATGAAAACAAGATAGCAAACAAAGCCCGCTAAGAAGTTCCAAGCCGCCTGCTCAGCAGCCGACTCGGAACTCGGGGACTACACCCAGTGGGTGCGCTGACGCGCCCCCACGGAAGAAACCAAGATCAAAAAGCAAAAACGGGAAGACTTACCCGAATGGCCGCTCGCGTCGCGAGGAACTCGTCATTGTATTGCCTCAGCGCCGCGGCCTGGGACTGAAGCCGGTTCCGGACTTCTTGCGCCGCCACATTCACCACGGCCGACCCTCCACCCGGCGTCCACCCCGAGCTGGCGCTGGCCGCCTCCACGTCCTGGGCCGACGAGCTGGAGCCCGCGGCCTTCCGCGGGTCCGGAGCCGAAGTGGCCTTCCCCGCGCGCTGGCGCGACGGTGACTGGACCACCAGGTCTGTCCTCGCGGCCGGCTCGCCCCCAGCCGATTGCGCAGGCGGCACATTAGGCCGGCTGCCTTGGGCCGCCCCAGTCGGCGAGGACGGTGCCGCCTCCCTCTCCGGGGTGACGATGTCGTCCTCCCTCTCCAACCCCGGCAGGTCGCCGCCGGCTTCCTCCGGCGGGGGCTCCGGGACCTCAGGCGCCACGACACGCAGAGGGGTGACAAGCAAGGCCCCCTCCGCTGTTGCCGCGGCCGCGGCCTATGCTTGGGCCTTGGCCGCCGCGTCGGCACGCGCCTTCGCCTCCTCCTCCTCCTCCTGTGCCGCCTTGGCGGCAGCCGCCCTCAACTCCTCCGCCTCCCGCTCCTCCCGCGCCTCCCACGCATTTCGCTCCGTCGCCGCTTGAAGCTCGGCGCGAGGGTCCACACGGCGGGTGCTCCCGGATCCTCCCGGCGATCCAACCACAGAGGCGGCAGCAACCCGCTCAAGAGAAAGCGGAGCCCTGATTTTTGAGAAAGGACAAGGATTCAGAAATCAACAAGAAAAGAAGAAAGAGTATGCAAAAGAATATACACTTACGCTGACACCGTCTGCGGCTGCTTCACCACCTTGCGGAAGCGGGCCGCCTTCGCGGCCGCCTCATCCCGCCTGGTTGCCGCCACCCCGCCCTTGGACTTCTTCGGCCGACTGCCGAACAAGCCCGACGCGGCCCGGCGCTTTTTCCCGCCGCCCCGAGCAGGCAGCACAGCGGAGGAACCCGCGCCATGGCCGGACGCCGGCTGGCGGCGTGGGACGATTTCCGCCTCGTCGTCATCCGGCCAGTCGTCGAAGCTGACTCCAAGCCCGGAGTCGCCTGCTTCACCGCCGGCTTCGCCGCCTCCCGCCTCGGTGTTGTCATCCATGGAGGCCACCCCCAAGTCGTGGTCCTCCAAGTCATGCTCCGCCTGGTCGGGAAGAAATCGGCGATCCGCCCCCAATCCGGCCGCAGGTCGAAGGAGAGGGCTCACCAAGACGCGCCGACTGGTCAGAGTCGGCCAAGAAACACTCGGCGACAAAACTAAGAGAAGAAAGGATAAAGAGAGCATACCGTAGGCGGGGGATGTGCACGGGAGTACGGCTCCTTGCCAAACTGCCACTCTGCGGAGAGCTTGCAGTTCGCAAGATAATTCACCATATGAGCAACCTCGTCGTGAGGCATGTCCTTGGTGCTCATCCGGCTCGGATCGAGTTGGCCGCTCATCTGACAGATCAGATGAGGTCGGCTTTGAAGTGGAAGCACCCAGCGCGCGACGAAGGCGGCCAGCAAGACGGACCCAGTCAGGCCCTCCGACTGGATCATTACCCGGAGTCGGGGGACGGCCACAGCTCCAGCCGGCGACAGCGTCACGGCCCAATAGGACTACTGGGGCCGCCTCCAAGCCGGCGGGCCAGCTACGTAAGCCGGCAAGTTGACGTAGTCACCTTGCGGGGCGACGTTCCTCACGTAGAAATATGACTTCTGCCAGCGCTTCACCGACTAGATCAGCGTGATGACGCGGAAGGGGTTGTCGGCCGCCGGCCTCCGCATCGCAATGAAGGCGCCGCGCTGAGCCGGCACGCCCTGCATGCGGGTGCCGAGTTTGGTTTGGAAGAACTCCCCCCAGAGCTCGAGGGTGGGGAGAACGCCAAGAAAGCCTTCGCACAGGGTGACGAAGGCAGACAGGAGCACCACCGTGTTCGGAGTGAGGTGGTGTGGCTGGAGTTGATAGAAGTCAAGAAAGGAGCGGAAGAAAGCGCTCGCCGGCAGGACGAGGCCGTGCAGGAAGTGTGAGCGGAAGATTACCCGCTCGCCTTCCTCCGGCGCCGGCGTGATCTCCTTCTCCGGCGCGAGACGGACCTGCACCTGGTCCTTGCCGGGCAACCGCCACGTCTTGCGGAGGAAGTCGATGTGGTCCATATGGACGTTGGAGCCGTCCCAGTCCCCGCCGTACTGCATGGTGGCGAGAAGCTAACAAGGAAGGGTGCGGCGGCGAAGAAAGCACGGCCCTGCGGCGGCAAAGCTGCGGGGCGGAGTGAAGATTGGTGGGACGGCGCGGCGGCGAGGCGCTGCTGCGAGGGAAAGCAGGAGGAAGAAGATGGCGGAGAGGAGAGGAGCGTGCGAGCGTCTGCCGCTTCCCCTCCTCCCCCTACTTATAGCCTCGTGCGGCGAAGCCGAGGAGGCCAGGCGTGGGGAGGAACGTGGGATTAACTGCGCCCACTCCCCCACGTCCCGCGATTATTGCACCCTAACGGCGTGCGGAAACCGCCGCCGGAAGGCGTGCAGACAGCTTTGGGCCACAGAGAATCCGCGCCTGGGCCTAGGCGTAGGAGTGGTGGGCCCCCGGCCTGCGGCGACGTCCTATCGCGCGCGTGGGTTGGCAGGCTTTTTTCAGCCGGAGGATGCCACGTGGTTCGTGGGCGGCGAGCGGCCGGCCCGCAGCCCGGCGCACGCGCCAACAGACTCCCGCCTTCCGACTTTAGAAATTTCGCCAAGACAGCGCGCCCAACCGAAGCCGGCTCCCAGCTGCTCGCTCGTCAAGATAAGAAGCTGACCGAGCTTCTCAACCTCCTCTCAGCCTCGAAGCCCAACCAGCTTCGGGGACTACTGTTAGAGTAATTGGCCATGGGTAGCCTAACCGACTCCCCCTGGCTCTTCGAAAAATTATCAGGCCATTCGAGCCTTCAAGCATCCAGAGCATAGGGCCGCCTTCCCCCGGCCGGCTATCCCCAGGGCCGATTACCGGAAGGCGGCCCGGCCTCAGAAACCTTCCCAAAGAAAGCTACGAGATAGTCGACTCCAGGAAGCCGGCCCCAAGAGGACCGACTCCCTGAAGCCGGCCATGAAGAAAGCGGACTTCCAGAAGCCGGCCAAGACTACACCCACCAAGACTGCATCCACATAACGGTGATAAGACGGGGCGTGGCCGCAGTACAGCCCACTACCCCCAAATCCCGAAACAGGCATGGCCACAGGGCGCCGTACGGGCCAGCCATCTCCCGTCCGGCGCGGCACTGTAGCCATGTTGACCTCGATGTCACCCACGACAGGCGCCAGTACGGCCCGCGGGCGGCGGGCCCCTTTAGCCAGAGAGACACTCGAAGGCGGCCCAGCCTCCCCTAGTCGGCCAGGGGCGTGGCCGGCTCCCAATAGCCGGCTACCTCCCTCCCTCGAAACATGTGCCTCATTAAGGAGACAAGACGAGGTGAGGCTACAGTGACAGCCCGCAAGACGGTGGCACTATAGCCACGCTTACCTCGACAAAGCCCTCGTCATCAGAGGCGAGGCAACAGTAACCAGGCACCGACAAGGCCTCCAAGCGGTGGGGCCGGCCTGTCAGCCAAGAGGCCGGCAGCCGGCGGGACCCACCAGTCGGTGGGCCCCAATGGCCGGCGGAGAAGCCGGCGAGCACAGACACTGACGGCTGGGACCCGCGCCCAGCCGGATTACCATTGTACCCCTGGGGGGTAGGCCTATATAAACCCCCCGGGACACCCATGCAAAGGGTTGATCTCATAGAGTTTCACACACCACATAGAGAGAAAAGGAGAGCTAGCCTTGCCCTTCTTTTTCCTCTAGCCAAACAGCTCAAGGAGCACTTGTAGCTACTTGTATTGATCTAGTGATCATGCGGAGACCCCGCAGAGCAGGACGAGGGGTGTTATCTCCACGGAGAGCCCCGAACCTGGGTAAGATCCGCCGGCGTTCATGTCTTCGCCTTATCCCGTTTCCAGGCACCGGCGATGTCTTACTGGCTCCCACAATGATAAGCCACCCGTTGGCATATGTTGCACCTACCACCCGACACACACGCACGCACGCAACACTCACACGCACACATGCACGCATGCACGCATGCATGCACACACCAGTACACCACACGACCAACACACACTCTCACGCTCAAGTGCTCAACATACAGGTGCGTGCGCACACATCAGGCCCTGACAGACACATACACAACCAGGTGATTCCGGCGCACGGGTTGGAGCCTTGTCGCGCCTGCGTAAATTTGTGTATATCTGACCTTTTGCCTATGCGAACTGATAGGTGGGACCCACAAGGAACGTGGTCAATTTAACTAGTCAACATGGCGCCACGCAGACTATTTGGCCGGTCAACAGAGTGCAATCCGATGCTGAACTGTGAGCAAGTGACCGTATAATCACTGCAAAACGTATATAGTGACCGTAATCAGCTTATTCTGAAGTTCGGTGATTGTATTACGCTTTTCTCTCTGTAGGCCCTCCAAAACTACATCTCTACACGTTCTCGCATGTTACATCTAACAACTATGCAATACAACACTACTACTACACTCTAACACAATAAATCATATGTGTTTTTAGTTTTACTAGATATCATATTGTTACTTATAATTATTCAGTTTGCATACATTAAAATTGCCTTTGAAATGTATGGCCAGTATCATCTACCGCGCGGGAAAAATCCCGCCCTTTCCTGTTTAATCGGGTTTGTATCGATGGATCGTGCGAAACAGCAAAACTATAGTACTATACAGTACTACAAGTGACAGTTCACTGGGCCGTCGTGTCGTCTACTCCTCCGTCGTAAGAGTGGAGCGCTCGCTTTCATAAATCTTCTAGTCCCTTTCACCGAGATGTGGGACATCAAGCTACCGGGTCCACGTGCCATACCGGAATACAGTGCAGAGTAGCCGGGGTGAAGCACCCCAGTCATGGCGCCGGCATAGTAATGAGCAATGAGGCGTCAAATCACAAGCTGCACCTTTCCCGCAGTTAAGTTGGAGGGACGAAGCAACCATCATTTCACTCGTTGCTGAATCCGCTTCTCCCTCATCTTCTTCAACTTAACCACGTGTTGCTTCTGCCGTTGTTCTGCCTCATGTGGGATGCGGATCGGCTTGGTAAAGCACTGACACGTGGGACCGCATGTTAGCAAACCGCCAGGACAACGTCCTCCGAAAATAAGAAGCCTAATCCTAGACTTACAAAGGGCTACGTAGCTGCTATGTATACTTTCCATCTAATCTATATATGCCCCCCTGATTTTCAGGTGGGGTGGGCCTAATCCTCTCCTTTAATCCAATCAAATAGTCCCACATCACATCAGTTCGTAACTTTACGTAAACCATTACATGGATGTAGCATTGCTCAAATAAGAAACCTCCCCCGCCATCTGCGCGGCAAAATCACCTCGTTTTTACTAATCTTGATTCTATAATTTTTTAGATCAATATAATTGAGATTTGTATAGATAGCACACAGGAGCAAAACCAAGTGGTACAGTTAAGGGCATCCACAATGTGTAGCCAAATGTGAAAATAGCTTTTGGCATCGTGGGAACCATTGTGGACGGTGTTGCCAAAGCCAAAAAGATGGAACCGAAGCTCCCTGATTGATTGATTGATTGATTGAAGGAATAGAAAAATGCAACGTCTCTCCTCTTTCTCCCATGCTTGGACGCATGTAGTACAGTATAGAGCACAGAGTCTACTCCCCTGTCCCTTCTATCACAAATCACAAAGTAGTGAGGCGTCAAATCACAAAAGCATGGACGAAGCAACCATCATTTCACTCTTCGCTGACTCCGCTTCTCCATCGTCTTCTTCGAGAAACCATCTCACCGCACTAGTACTCCTAGTAGTACTAGTAAAGGACTTCCTGGATGCAAATAAGGCGGTTGTCTCGGCTTGTAGGCGGCACTTGCGAACGACTTACCGTGGTCTCCCTCAATGGTGTTCTCCGTCGAACGCACTTCGCCAAACCACCAAAAAAAAGATATCATCGACGTCACCGCAATGGGGAAGGAAGTCAAATATAGTTACTACCTCCATTTTTTTGTACACAAGGCCAGTATATCAAAATTACAATTTGCAAAGGGCCACTAACACTAATCGAGGCAAAATTGATGGGGTTAGCAACCAAGGACATTAATATCCCCTGCATGCATGCGGAAGTGAGAAGGTTGGTTTGCATGGCGCTGCATTAATCAAGCGATGAGGAGTGAGATGGTTAGCTCTTTGGTCTTTGGAGAAAAAATACGCATTAATTGACACGTGAAACGAGGATTTGTATCGATTAAATCCCGCGAAGGAAAACCCCGCCTTTCTTTTTTAACACTAGTACTCCTAGTACGTACGTACTTATCCTGTTTGGGTCTAGGCCTTGCATTGCCAAACTTCGCCACACATTTTTGCCAAGCTTGCCTAAAGTTTTCAAAATGAGAAGGAGGTACACTTGCGCACGACTGTCGCGGTCGCACCGCACCCTCACACGGTCGCTCCTGCACGCCGCGGTCGCACCGCACCCTCACACAGTCGCTCCTGGACGCCGCAAACCCAACCAAGGGAACGCACCCTCACTGACACGTGTTGTCGCATGTGAACAAACCAAACTCAGCCATCCTATCGCTGACACATAATTTTCGTTCATAGAGTATGTTTATCCAACCGCATGTTGGGGAGTATCCGTACGGCCCGTGCAGTGGTCTGTTGGGGAAGAAGAAGAGGTGAGGAAGAAGGAAAGAAGGGTTAGGAGACGTAGGATATTCATCCAACCGCCTGAAATGGTAGACTGACCCAAGTCAGGCGACTTGCATAATAAATATATGTTTTTACACAGCAAAAGATCCATAAAAACAACAACATAAAGAAAAACTATCACTGCTCGCGGAAAGAGACGGCCTCGTCGTCTTTGGCTGCCGGCGCGAACCAGCCGTCGCTGCTGACGTGTGTCTCCGCACCGTGGTTGTCCTCGGCCTCCAGCTACTCGTTCAAGCGGAGCGTGCGGGCGCTCTGCACGGACGAGAGCACAGCCCGGTTCAAGTCGAGGACATCCGGTTCCGCCTGCAGGAGGGCCTCGATGGCAGCGGCATCCGCACGCTCCGCGTCGAGTCGAGCCTCCGCCGCCCGGTTCAAGTCCAGGACGTTCGGTTCCGCCTGTAGGAGGGCGTCGATGAGAGTGGCATCCGCGCGCTCTGCGTCGAGTCGAGCCTCTGCCGCCCGGTTCAAGTCCAGGACGTCCGGTTCCGCCTGCAGGAGGGCCTCGATGGCAGCGGCATCCGCGCGCTCCGCCTCAAGTTGAGCCTCCGCCGCCCGGTTCACATCCACGACATCCGGTTCCGCCTGCAGGAGAGCCTCGATGGCAGCGGCATGTGCGCGCTCCGCGTCGAGTTGAGCCTCTGCCTCCCGGTCCTCCTTTAGTATCGCCATGTTGAACCGCTGGTCCACCTGCACCATGGGGGACTCGGACGCCGGCACGAAGTCGACGTCCATCGTCTCATACCCATTGGGGGCCTTCTGCGCCGCGACCTCCGCCATGAACATTGGATCGGCTTCCTCCTCCTTGTAGCTTGGCTCCAGAGAACTCGGGGATTGGCCCGCCGCAAAGCGAGCTTGGGAACGGAGGTCTGTGGCGCCGACCGCCGCCGCGATTTCTGCGCGGCGCTCCGGCGTCAGCATCTTGTAGTAAGTGATCTTGCGGCGCACCATGGCTTTCCGGTGAACTAGGGGACGCTTGATGCGGGCTAGGGGTCGAAAGGTGGGGGAATGGGCTGGAGATTTGGTGTGGTTTTAGGGCAGTGGCTGGCGTAGGCCGAGCAGCGAAGGTTCTGGTGTGAATAGTGGTTCCGGTGACGACCGGTCAATCGGTTTTGACTGTACATCGCTCTTGTCACGTTCGCGTTGCAGCCCGGCACGCTGGACCCTCCACGTCGCTCACCGAATGGAACATGCTTTGTCTTGCGTTTTCGCTCGCTTGTGGGACCGCAGTTGAGAGTAAACCGACGTCCCTCCCCCGCCCGCGTCATTTATTATACCACCACTCCCTCCGTTTTATGCGGAGTAAATAAAAACAGAGGGAGTATACTACGGATGAGGATCCCCTGACGTGGCCGAACCCATTGAGTAACTGACATGCGGGGCCTAGCAAGCATGGGGTCCACCAGTAAGTGACCGAAAGGGAGGGTAAGGTAGGGATACCTACGTCAGAGGATCCACTTCCACTATACTACTTTGACCAAATGTTAGAGTAATAATATATGACATGCAACTTACACAAATGTCAGAGTAATAATATATGACATGCAACTTACAGAAAGCATACAGGGTCTAATGCATTTTTCGAGGCTAACTTTGACCAAATGTTAGAGTAATAATATATGACATGCAACTTACACAAAGCATACGGTCAAATTCGTATGTGAAAGGAGTTTCCAATGATATAATTTTCACATTATACATCTCATGTACTATTAATCTTGTCAATAGTCAAATTGGAAACCATCTCGAGTACAAATCTAGGAGTACGTACGAATCTAACAATATTGATTGGGCGTTGTTGAATGTTGATACCTTTTTGATCAAAGTAGAGATACTTTGACTACACATAAAACTTATATGTAAACTAGAAAGGATAGGGGGAGTATATTGTACGTTCAAAAACGAAACAAACATTGAATACCCTTTATATATGATTTGCGGATGCTATGATCACCGGTTCAAAATTTTGAATCCGCCTTAGGTATCACGTGCCCCCACTCGTTCCCTCTCGATTTCATCTCGGGGTCCGGAGATCTATTGAAAGAGGACCAGGGTGGGTACATGCGAATGATACTCGGCGGAATGTTCAAATGAGGCATGCGGGAGGATGGACTCGACTGGAGGGCGACATGATCGATGGAGAAGAGGGTTGGAGAGGAATGAGAAATAAGCAAACGCCACATGATTATACTTGAACGGCTCAAATAAACAATAAGTTGTCTCGCTTGCCCTACATAGTGAAAGGCCTAATGCGCAACGCGGAGCACTGATGCTCGAATATGGCCGGGAAAACAGGGAAACTGACATGTGGGGCACACCCGTCGGGACAACGTAGCGCAGACTAGTCCAATGGAGGAGCTGGCCCACGACCTCCTCGCCACTGACAACCGTTCATGTGGGTCGTTGGGGCCAACAACAGGGTGCAGCTCCAGCACCGCCTCTCGACACGGCGACCGCGGTGAGCGACACGCTCATATCGTCGCTAGACACGGTCGGTTTCAGTGTCCCGAGGGTGGCGTTAGTGCTGTGGCACGACCAACGGTATGTTTGGTTTGTGCCCAAGGTTGCCCCATCAAAGCATTGGGTAGCCAAAATTTTGGTTGAGGTATTGGTTGCCCATGATTTGGCCGACATTGGCAAGAAAAATGAACTAGAGTTGGCTAGAGTTCATTGGCATGCCAAAGAAATGGCAACCATCCAAACAAAGACCAATCTTTGGGTCATGACCAAAATTTTGGTTGAGGTATTGGTTGCCCATGATTTGGCCGACATTGGCAAGAAAAATGAACTAGAGTTGGCTAGAGTTCATTGGCATGCCAAAAAAATGGCAACCATCCAAACAAAGACCAATCTTTGGGTCATGACCAAAATTTTGGTAAGGTGCACTTTGGCCACAATCCAAACACACCCCAACACCCGGCTCGTCGAGGATGCACGGGGCGCCGCAACGCGTCCGCGGAGTGGTGTAGCGCGGCCAACTGCATCCTCTGGACCTGAGACCATGCCGGGTCGTCTTGCTTTTTCAATGACATGCGGGGATCGCATGTGAGCAAAGGGCATCTCCAACGTTGCCACGACCGCAGCTGACTACCCTGGCACACCAAAACCCTCGTCCCTTGCACCGTCGCGCGGTGCGTTCCCAGCCGGCACCAGCTGCCCGCATTCATGTCGTCCGTTCGTATGTCGTCGTTAAGAGGCTCGGTGCCCGAGGAACCAACTCCGGCGACTTAATGACGCACCCGGACGCTTGGCCTCACCGGAATGCGCTACTTAAAGCGGCAACGCCTAGCTAACCTCCACACCATAGCGCATCGCCCTCCTACCTGGCACCACATCCGCCATGACCGCAAGTGCGAACACTCTGTGGGAGAGCTTGTCTTCGGGGATGAAGCTCGAGGTCGCCGCCCTCGCTCAAGTCGCCTCTCGCGACGCAATAGCGGCGTAGACGGACGCGGACGCGACCGCACAAGCGGTGGCCACACTGGCGGCCGACGACGGGAGCACCGTCAGCCACGCGTCCTAATTGCCGCCGTCCAATGTCCGGCAGCGCCGAGGTCGGGGACTCCTCCGAGGATGAGTAGGGCATGGGAGGCGGCAGGGCATGGTGTGCCAACTGGGCGGTCTGTATCCCGTGTTCTACTCTTCCTTGCCGGAGACCGCACCTTCACTTCACGGGTCTTGAACCCCGCCCCCGTACATAGAGATCGCAGATGGAGGATGTCGGTCGCCGCCGTAGAATAGGTTTAGGGTCGGGTTTCTTTTATTTTTCTGTCCTATAAAAGTTCGAAATGTAATGAAAATCTGTCGTGTTTGCATTAATCTTGGCCGGTGTATATGAACTTTCACAATAATATACATATTGTAGGAGTACTAGCAAGATGCCCGTGCGTTGCATGGAAGATCAAGATCTTGTGGGAGAAAATGATGAACAAGGGAAAGCCTTATGTGCAAATGTGGAGAGGAGTGCGGGTAAATTGTCATAGTTTCCTTCCTATCCGTTAGATATAGATCGGACGGCCTATATTGCAGGATGACAGGCACACCATCATCACCAACTCTGCTTTTTATTGAACCGAGACAAATCTAACATGCGAAGTAAAATAAACACATAGGGTCTATACATACACAAATTATCTTAGGCACTCCAATAGTACGTCCACTACACATTCACGCATTTCACATCTTTCTACATCTACGGGAACCTACGAAAGGGTTAACGTAAATTGCCTCTCTCTCTCTCCTCCCCTGATTTTCATGGTGGTGGGCCCCTCCCTCCCCCCAATCTACAATCAACAGCTCACATGTTTCACATTACGTTAATTACGTAACTGGGATTACGTAGGTGTAGCATTACTCGTCCTAAAAAACCCAACTAAGCCAACCTCCCAGCATATCGCGCGGGAAAAGACCCGACCGCGCCGTTTTAGTCGGGATTACCGGATTACTAGTAGTAGTATCGATGGATCGCGCAAAGCAACAATTTTTTTTGAGGGGGCGAAGCACCTAGTTTAAAAGGAAAAAAGGTGGTACACTCACAGCACTCCTGTCGCGGTCGCATTGCACCCCACACACGTTCGGTCCTGCACACGGCTCATGCAAACGGAACGCGCTTCGGCTTGCCTCTTCACTGACACGTGGGACTGCACTTGGAGAAACCGACCATGCACCAAACTCCCCCCGCCCACCGCGCGAAAATCCTCCCCCCCCCCACACCCAAAAATTCCCCCCAAATCCGATTCAACAGCCCTTCGGCCAACTAGCCAATAATATTCCCCA
>NC_057799.1:116546302-116555602 GCF_018294505.1 Triticum aestivum
CTCCACTCCATTCGCTCCGCCAAAGCCGCCCTCCCCGTCGCGCCGATACGTCGGCGCCGCGGTTCGGCGATCCTCTCGCTCCCACAGTACGCTCTCGTAGACTGCCGTCCTCTAGCCGCGCCGCCACCTCTGGCTACGTTCTTGTGGAGGCGCACGGCGGTCAGTGCCGCCACCGCTGGCGACGTTCGTGTGGAGACGCACGGCGGTCAGCTTCTCCCACGGTACGCGCATTCTAGACTGAGGCCCCGTTCATGTCGGTGTAGCGCTGAATGTTAGTTGATAGACGCTGTTAATCTCACTGTTTGCCGAAGTAGTTTACTGTCAATATGCTCTGCTTAAGAAGCTTCCTTGCCCTGTTCTGCACTCAATCTGCTTAGCTGAGATGGCATGCCAAGGCCGATTAGTTGCTAAAATATCCTGCCATATATTTATTGTGACGTAGATTGCCATGGTCTAGTAGCCAATCTGTTAGGTGAAATAGCTCTACACCGTTTTATACTCGATCTTTGTTGCTGCGATGGCCTTCGATAGTTCGATGGCTGTGTGCTCGGCCTCATTGACTGCTGAAACAGCCTGCCATAATTTGGCACTCAAATCTGTTTGCTGAATTAGCTTTACATATATTTTGTTACTTAGATCTGCTTGTCCAAATATCTTGCCATAGCTTTAGCCATTGACCTAGGTATTTTTTTCTGGACTTCATAAAAAAGCATATATGTTTTTCCTGTAATATCTAGTAGAAGAACTAATTTGTATGTCTAACAGATGGACAGGACTTGGATAACTTCTGCTCGAAGATTCTCCACTACATATGTCGAGGGGGTTGAAAACTTCATGAACTTTATCAGAGCTGAGTACGGTGGTCCAAAATCAGATGTGCTCTGCCCGTGTAGCAGTTGTATGAATTCAGTTACAAGACCCCAGTCAACTATGCAAAATCATCTACACTTGTATGGGATGTCGGTCACATATACTAGGTGGGTTCATCATGGTGAAGCTGTGAACGTCAATGTTATTGACTACGTGGAAGCAGCAGATCACCATCTTGATCTGCCTGATGCTCAGGTGGAAGAGGAGGAGGAGGTGGTTGTGGCGGAGCCAGTGAGTTTGACCAACATTGAAACAATGCTACGAAATGCTCGTGCATTCCGTGAACTTTCACCTGCAGAAGAAAAACGGTGGGCCCGCATGTTGGAACAATGCAACGTTGCTGTCACCCCAGGAAATAAGCTGTCAGTATTCTCAGCTATGGTCACCTTTCTTCAGGTGAAGACATCTGAGCGGATGACCAACAAATCATTCGATGCGATGTTGGCTGCTTTCCGCCAATCTTTCCCAGATGCGTCTGAGCTGCCACACACCTACAGTAAAATGAAGAATTTCCTTCATGCAGTTGGAATTGGATATGATATGATCCATGTTTGTAAGAATAATTATGTTCTGTTCCGGAAGGATTATGCCAACTTAAGTGAATGCCCAAAATGCAAATCATCAAGATGGAAAGATGGCGATGCTGTGAAGAGGATTCCTCATAATGTTCTGAGACATTTTCCAATTATACCAAGATTGCAGAGGTTGTTTCATGATGCTGAAACAAGAGAGGATGTATTGTGGCATTCTAGTAACCAGGAGTACAGAGATCAGAATGTAATGAGCCATCCATCTCATGGTAGTGAGTGGAAAAGCTTCAATGATAAACACAAAGAGTTTGCTGCTGACCCGAGACACATTAGACTTGGCTTAGCTTCAGATGGATTTAACCCATTTGGCCACGAGAGCGCCACATATAGCATGTGCCCAGTGCTTGTTATCCCTTACAACAAGCCTCCAAATGTCTGCACCAAAGAATCAAACTACATGATGGCCTTGCTCATCCCAGGTCCAAAAAGTCCTGGAAAGGATTTTGATTTGTTCATGGAGCCTCTTGTGGAGGAACTTCAACAGCTATGGAAGGGTGTTCTCACTCGAGACCTATATAGCAGCCCACCAGCTGATTTCTTTCTGCGTGCTGTTATAATTTGGTGCATCCATGATTATTCGGCTTTGGGCACTATGTCAGGGCGAACGACACATGGTTACAATGCATGTGTTCACTGTGACAGGAATCCGTTGTCATACGCAATACTTAGCAAGATCTGTTACATTGGACACCGCCGTTTCCTTGCCAAGGACAAGCCGCATCCTAGAAAATACCGAAGACATGTGTTCAATGCAAAGCATGAAAACCGTGATGCGCCAAAGAGGCTCACCGCCGATGAGTTGCAAGTGGAATTAGAGAAGGTCAGACATATTACACCAGGAAACCATCCTGGTAATGGTAGCGGGAAAAGGAAGCGTGGCAGGGTAGAAGAGAGATTATTGTTTACCCGCAGGTCCACTTTGTGGGACTTGGAGTATTGGAAAGATTTGGATCTGCGGCATAATCTTGATGTGATGCACATCGAGAAAAATATATGTGACAACATTATCGGCACACTTCTTAATATTGAAGGCAAGACGAAAGATACCTTAAAATCTAGGATTGATTTGACACACCTGGGTATCAGAAAGGATTTGCAGGTGCAAGATGAAGGTAAACCACGGGATATGGCACCAACTGTGTATGTCTTGGACAAGGTAAAAAGAAAAGAATTCTGTGAGGTCCTGTCATGTGTGAGATTCCCACATGGATTTGCTTCCAACCCTGAAAGGAGAGTCAGTGCAGATGGAAACAAGGTACAAGGGTTGAAAACTCATGACTGCCACGTCCCACTTCAAAGGGTTTTACCTGTTATCCTTAGAGGATTGGGCCGCCCTGACTTATACAGAGCAGTTGCAGAGTTGGGACAATTCTTTAGGGAACTCTGCAGTAGGAATATCAGGATAGATGCTTTGGAGCGTCTTAGAGACAAGATACCAACTATCCGATGCGACCTCGAGAAGATATATCCTCCAGCCTTCTTTGATGTGATGGTGCATTTGGCTATTCATCTACCTGATGAGGCACTACTTAGAGGTCCAGTACAGTATGGCTGGATGTACCCTATTGAAAGGCGGCTAGGCACTTTCAAGGGCTATGTTAGGAATAGAGCTAGACCCGAGGGTTCCATTGCAGAGGCCTACATTGCTACAGAAGCGTTGACATTCTACTCAAAATACATTGAAATAGCTGATCAGCTTAGCAAAGAGGCGGGTGAAGACAATCCCGGGCTCAATGTTTTCGATTATTCTGTTCGAGTTACAGGGAAGAGTCGACAAGAGGACAAACCTAAAGATTTGGACAAAATGGTTTGGTATGTGTTGAATAACTGTCCTGAGATACTACCTTATATCAAGTAAGTGCAGTACTGCAGCTTATACATCGTAATCTACTAAACTTGCAGCACATTCTTATATATTTAGATGTTTGACGCGATCACTATGTTGTGCAGCATCTACAAAGAGGAGTTACTGCCGCAAAATCCAAGAAACATTGACAAACTGGTTATGGCAGGATTTGCGAAATGGTTCAAGAACCATGTAAGCTTTTGAAGTGCACTGTCAGTTTTTCTAATATATTGAGTACATAAGATGATCAGCTTGTCTATTTTCTAACCATAGGTTAAGAAGATGCGGGAGGATGGGCAGGTAGTTGATGATGCCCTTTACTCACTAGCAATGGGTCCTGATACCCGGGTAAGACATTATGAATCTTGCGTTGTTGGAGATGTGCGCTACAACACCCTTGCACGAGACGAAGGCAGGAAGACACAAAACAGTGCCATCATGAGCACGGATACGTATGACAAAGAGACAACTGAAATGTATGCTAACATAACAGACATTGTTCAGTTGCAGTATATCTCCAGTTTCGAGGATCATCGGTGTGTGGTTCTGTTGTGCCGTCGTTGGTATAACCTGTTTTCCAGGATCGCAAAACCCAGAGCTGATGATTATTTCAAATCCATCAATGTCAAGGCGGCGTACCAGACCAACGAGCCTTTTATTTTGGCAAATCCAGCAACACAGATATTTTTCTTGGAAGACACATTTGCACGTAGCGATGACTAGAGAGTATTGCAAAGGTTTGAGCAGAGGAATTCGTTTAATGAAGTTGCACAACAGGATGATGCTTACACTGCTCCTGATGTACAAGATAACACAGATGTTCCTAATATCTTTGAGAACCATCACTTCAATGGCGCCGGTGAAAAGATTGCCTGTCGTGCTATGGACATACAAGAGTTGATCAAGAAGAAGCCAACGTTCGAGGACGTTGAGGACGAAGAAGAAGATGACACTGTGGGGAATTACGATTCAGATTGACACACATGGCGAAGATGTTGACGCTGCTGCTGCGGATGATGATTACATTGCTTTTGTCGTATTTGCCTGTCAGAAGACGTTTTTTTATCTACTATGTGAAATTGTGTTTGCTATGACAACTGAAACCTGATGAACATGTTGTTTAGTATTTTGCTGTGAGAACATCACTTGTTATGTATGCTGATTTGTGTTTGGTGATTGTATGACAACTAAAACATGATGACATTGTTGTTTAGTTGTACTCATATTTGGTTGTGAAACTTGAATTTGATGACATAGTTTGCTGTTGGACTGCAATTTTCTCGACGTCTTCGAATGAGAACAAAGCTGACCCGATAGGGCCTCTGCAATTTATTTATTTATATGAGCAAAAGGGGATACCCCCTGATTTCCGTTAATAGAAATCATTAGATGTTCACAACACCACGCCCAGCCTGCTACACAGGTTTCATTCATTACTAGTTTCAGCAAAGTGCTCATGTCGTAGCCACTGAATACATCATGAGTGCTACATACACTGCAAATAAAGAGACAATCATCCTACAGAGCACATCGATTTTTCCCATTATCTTCACAAGCTCTTTCATCTCCTCATTGCTGTCAAGGCCGTTCAGCAGCTGTTGCTTGGCCATGATTAGAGGAACTGCATCTTTAACCTTCTGCTCTGCATCTTCCTCTTCTGCCGTTCCTTCAGTTACTTGTCCAACACCCCAACCTGCTGGTATTGGGATTCCTCGGCTAACCAAATAATCAGCGTAGTTGCATTCCCCCACATCAGCAACTTCCCAGAAATACAAATCACACGAATCTTCCCTTTTCTGCACAAATCAAATTGGAAGATCATCAACCAAACTATTAAAAAAATCAGCAACTGAAAGCAGCAGAACAACACTTAAACATATTATTACCCCATGATTCGGGCATTTGTAGAAGACTCGGCCAGGGTTGCGGATTGTGGTTGAGACGCGACGGATGACTCTGCGTGATTTGCAGCAGTGGCACCACACCAACGGCAGCGGGTTGCGATGAGCAATCGACTGCGGTGCGTGTGCCGGCGGGGGTGTGATGAGACCCACAGGCGATGGTATGGGTGGAGACTTGGCGCATATTTGGTTGTTGCCTGCTGAAGAGCAGGTGGACGAGCAGCCAGCGGACATGGTTGCTGCGGCCAGAGCTTCTGATGCTAGGCAGAGTAAGTAGAGAAGAGGAGAAGCGAACGTTGGATATGTCAGTTTCATTACTTGCAGAGTAGCATAGCACCATATATAGTCATAGTCTAGGTTTGGATTCGAACCAGCTACAGGAGGGACCTCCTTGTTTTGCGAAAAAATTATTTCTCCACCTAACAGCTGGGACCCACCGGCTGTATCTTCGCACGGAAGGAAGTGCCTCCTTGGTTTGCGAAAAAAATATTCATCCCGTTGACAGCTGGGACCCGTCAGATTTGGTGACTGACTTCTGGGCCTACTAAGCGGACGTGTACGCACGGCTTTGCCAACTTAATCAACAAATGATTCTAGCAGCTGGACCGTTGGATGTTAATCCAACAGCCGTGCTCCTTCTTCAAACTCTGTTCTTGCTCCTGTCTCCCGTCGGCGGCACCGCGGCTGTGCTGCCGCGCACCCAAACCAGTGAAGTTTCCCACTCCTCTCCATCTGCGACTCCACTGCCCCGTCTTCCCCATCTCTGGGTCGTTCCAGTCTGGGTGCGCTCGGCACGGTGTGGTCAACGTGGTCAACAACCGAGAGTCATCGGAAGATGATTGTACGTGAGAGGCTGACAGTGGGGATGCACCACGCCCATGGACGCATGCATGCAATGGAACGCGGCAAGGTCAACGTGGTCAAGGAACGACTTCCATCGGAAGTATACTGTACGTGGAGAGTCTCAGCTGGGTCCACGGCCGCAGCAAGTAAGTGCCTCCTTATTACACGGAAAATAATGATTCCTCCAACTGACAGCAGGGACCCACTGGACGGGCCACCGTATTTTGTGAAAAAAACGTTTGCCCCTGACTGCTGGGACCCACCTGACGGGCCACCGTATTTCGCGAAAAAAACGTTCCCCCCGCTGTCAGCTCGGACCCACCGGAAGTGCCTCCTTATTACGCACAAAAAAATGAATACTCCCCCGGCTAGCTGGGACCCACCTTGGTGGGAGGCTGACTTGTGGGCCTACTAAGTTGACGGGGACGAAGGGCTTTGTCAACTTAGTCAATATGAATGATTCTAGCTCCAGTGACCGTACGATGTCCATCCAACGGCCATAGTGCTTCTTCAACCTCTGGTCTTCTTGCTCCAGCCGCCCAAAGCAGCGCCGGTCGTGCCGCATGCTCCTGCCTCCCGTGGCCGGCTGTGCTGCCGCAGAGGCCTCACCGCCCCCTACTATTCCCACCACTGGCCAAGCCCTGCGGCGACGGCAGCCTCACACCGCAGCCGAACCAGTGAACCCTCGTACTCCTCTCCGCGCGGGCTTCCACTGCCGCGTCTTCCCCAGCTCCGCGTCGTCCCCTTCCTAGGCCTCGCCGTCGTCCACCGCCGTGGTGCTCTCCGTGCGGCGTGGTCAACGTGGTCAAGGAACAACTTCCATCGGAAGAGTACTGTACGTGGAGAGGCTGACAGCTGGGTCCACGGCCACAGCCCAGTTTTTTTGTGATTTGCCAACTAAGTCGCTTTGTCAGGCCTGTTGGGCTGCGAATCTTTCTAGACGAGGAGAGCTTTCATTCGGCTGGCCGAGAAAATGGCCCATCAGTAATGAGAAATGGGTTGTACATTTTTAAAACACATCAAACTGGCAATTAGTTTCAAATATCTTTTTTTTCACTTCGAGATTTTAAATTACATTAATTTTTATGCGTGGAGAATTTGTTGGATTTTATATTGATATACATTTATTTTTAAAATCAGTTTGAATGTGAGTCAAAATTTCGGGATTAAAGACAGTTCGGACCGCACCGAAATATGCAAAATTTCGTATAATTTTTTAACCGTGGCCACAATATGGGCTGTAATGCTAACAAAAAGAATATGGGATCCAAAAAAACCTTAATAATTAGCAAATGGGCTATAAATTATTAGAAATAATGGCAGATGGGTTGTATGCTGTTTTCCACAGATTTGAGGCTTTCCTTAAAAAAAAGGTTGACGCACAAGCAGTGACTGTTGGATGGCCATCCAACGGCCGTCGTGCTTCTTCAATCTTTGCTCTTCCTGCTCCAGCCGCTCAAACAAGTGCCGGCGGGACTGCCTGCTCCCTCCTCCCCGCGGCCGGCTCTGCTGCTGCGCAGGCCTCACCGCCCCACCGTACTCCCATCGCTGGCCTAGCCATCCCTCTACTCACCCACACCTGCTGTTATTCTCCGGCGACGGCAGACGAACCAGTAAACCCTCGTACAGTCGTACTCCCCTCCGCGTGGGCAACAATTGCCGAGTCTTCCCTGCCTCCGTGTCGTTCCCTTCCTAGGCCTCGCCGTCGTCCACCGCCCTGGTGCTCTCGGCGCGGCCTGGTGAACGTGGTCAACGACCGACATGCATCTGAAGTGGACTGTACGTGGAGAGGCCGACAGCTGGGTCCACGACCGCACGCAAGGAAATACCTCCTTATTACGCGCAAAATAATGATTCCTCCACCTGATAATCAGGGACCCACCGAAAGGGCCTCTGTATTTCACGAAAAAAACGTTACTGCCGCTGACAGCTCGGACCCACCAGCTATATCTTCGCACACAAGGAAGTGCCTCCTTATTACACACAAAAAAATGAATACTCCCCCTGTTAGCTGGGACCCAGTATAGTGGCAGGCTGACTTGTGGGCCTACTAAGTTGACGGGGACGGGGGGCTTTGTCAACTTAGTCAATATGCACGATTCTAGCTCCAGTGACCGTACGATGTCCATCCAACGACCGCAGTGCTTCTTCAACCTCTGGTCTTCTTGCTCCAGCCGCCCAAACCAGCACCGGTCGTGCCTCGTGCTCCTGCCTCCCGTGGCCGGCTGCGATGCGGCGGAGGCCTCACCGCCCCCTACTACTCCCACCGCTGGCCAGGCCATCCCTCTACTCACCACACCCCCTGTTATTCTGCGGCGACGGCAGCCTCACACCGCAGCGAACCAGTGAACCCTCGTACTCCTCTACGTGTGGGCATCCACTGCCGCGTCTTCCCCGGCTCCGCGTCGTCCCCTTCCTAGGCCTCGCCGTCGTCCACCGCCCTGGTGCTCTCGGCGCGGCGTGGTCAACGTGGTCAAGGAACGGCTTCCATCGGACGTGGACTGTACGTGGAGAGGCTGACAGCTGGGTCCACGGCCGCAGCAAGGAAGTGCCTCCTTATTACGTGCAAAATAATTATTCCTCCACCTGACAGCGGGGACCCACCGGACGGGCCACCGTATTTCACGAAAAAAACGTTTGCCCCTGACTGCTGGGACCCACCAGCTACATCTTCACACGCAAGGAAGTGCGCCCGGGCAAAAAAACGATTCGCCCCCCTGACTGCTGGGACCCACCAGCTACATCTTCGCCGGCAAGGAAGTGCCTGACAGTTGGGACCCACCTGGTCGAAGCGTACGTAGTGTTGTCATTCTGGTCGCGAACGTGTACGTACATATATACTGGTGGATGTAGAGGCGCGCACGTGTCGTAGTAGAGGCGTGTACGTGTCGTAGTAGAGGCGCGCACGTAGCATGTACACGTGCGTACAGCGGCCAGGGTGCAAGAAAGAAAATACGGCCACGTATGTGTACATACGGGCGGGGTCTCGAACGCCTACTCGCGCATACGTACGGCCAGGGCTCGTGTACATGGCTGGGTCGGAACGGAGAAACAGCGTCGTCGTCGTGTTCATGGGGAGGCAACGGAATGCGTCGTGTTCATGGGGAGGCAACGGAATGCGTCGTGTTCATGGGGAGGGGTGTGGCGTACCGCAAAATGGAGGAAACGGACCTTCTACGGTCGAAACGGGGGTCCTGTTGATTGGGAGGAGTGTGGCGTACTGCAAAACGGAGGAAACGGACCTCCTACG